>NC_041393.1:147655084-147672035 GCF_002162155.2 Triticum dicoccoides
AGGGTGTTCCAAGAGAGAGGAGTCCTACTAGGACTCCAAGTCCTAGTAGGATTCCACTTGGTGGAAGGGGGAAGAAGGAAGGGAAAGGGAGAGGGAGAGGGAAAGGGGGGCCGCACCCCCTCCCCTAGTCCTATTCGCACTCCTCATGGGGGGCGCCACCTCCTCGTGGCCTGCCCTCTCTCTCCCCTAAGGCCCATGTTGGCCCATTACTTCCCCGGAGGGGGGGGGGTTCGATAACCCCTCCAGCACTCCATTTTTACCCGGTACCTCTCGGAACTCTTCCGGTGTCCGAATAATATCGTCCAATATATCATTATTTATGTCTCGACCATTTCAAGACTCCTCATCATGTCCGTGATCTCATCCGGGACTCCGAACAATCTTCGGTCATCAAATCACATAACTCATAATACAAATCGTCATTGAGGGAGTCCTGGATTAGGGGGTGTCCGGATGGCTGGACTATGACCTTTGGCCGGACTCCCGGACTATGAAGATACAATATTGAAGACTTCTTCCCGTGTCCGGATAGGACTTTCCTTGGCGTGGAAGGCAAGCTTGGCGATACGATATGTAGATCTCCTCCCATCGTAACTGACTCTGTGTAACCCTAGCCCTCTCCGGTGTCTATATAAACCGGAGAGTTTTAGTCCATAGGACGAACAGCAATCATACCATAGGCTAGCTTCTAGGGTTTAGCCTCTCTGATCTCGTGGTAGATCAACTCTTGTACTACCCATATCATCAATATTAATCAAGCAGGAGTAGGGTTTTACCTCCATCGAGAGGGCCCGAACCTGGGTAAAAACATCGTGTCCCTTGTCTCCTGTTACCATCCGCCTAGACACACAGTTCGGGACCCCCTACCCGAGATCCGCCGGGTTTGACACCGACATTGGTGCTTTCATTGAGAGTTCCTCTGTGTCGTCACCTTTAGGCCTGATGGCTTCTTCGATCATCAACCGCGACGCGGTCCAGGGTGAGACTTTTCTCCCCGGACAGATCTTCATGTTCGGTGGCTTCGCACTGCGGGCCAATTCGCTTGGCCATCTGGAGCAGATCGAAAGCTACGCCCCTGGCCATCAGGTCGGATTTGGAAGTTTGAACTACACGGCTGACATCCGCGGGGACTTGATCTTCGACGAACTCGAGCCACGGTCGAGCGCGCCGCACTGTCACGATGGGCATGATCTAGCTTTGCCACCGGACAGCACCCAGAGCGCCGCTCAGGTGTCTACTCCGACCCTTAGCTTGGAGCCGACCGTGCCAGTCGGGGACGGACGGTTGGACGCCGCCCCGGGAGCTGCAATCTCTATGGTGATCGAGCCGAATACCAGCCTAGTCCTTTGTGAGGCCTGTGACTCCGAGGTGCTGGACTCCTTTCCGGACTCCAAATCTTCCGCACCCCTTCCGATCGAACCCAATTGGGCTCCGATCATGGAGTTCACTGCCGCGGACGTCTTTCAGCACTCGCCCTTTGGCGACATCCTGAATTCACTAAACTCCCTCTCTCTGTCAGGAGAGCCCTGGCCGGACTATGGTCAGCAAGGTTGGGATGCGGACGACGAAGAAATTCGAAACCCACCCACCACCCACTTTGTAGCCACTGTCGACGATTTAACTGACATGCTCGACTTCGACTCCGAAGACATCGACGGTATGGACGCCGATGAAGGAGACGACCAAGAACCAGCACCTATAGGGCACTGGAAAGCCACCTCGTCATATGACATATACATGGTGGACACCCCAAAAACAGGGAATGGCGATGAAAAAATGGAGGATGACCCCTCCAAGAAACAACCTAAGCACCGGCGTCAGCGGCGCTGCTCTAAATCCCGCCAAAGCAAAAACGGCGAGTCCGGCACTAGAGATAACAACACCCCAGACAGTGCCGAAGACAACCCCCTCCAGCAGGATTCAGCGCAGGAGGACGGAGAAGCCAGCCCTCATGAGAGAGCGGCAGACAGGGAGGTCGAGGACGACAATTATATGCCTTCCTCTGAAGACGAGGCAAGCCTCGACGATGACGAATTTGTCGTGCCAGAGGATCCCGTCAAACAAGAGTGTTTCAAACGCAGGCTTATGGCCACGGCAAGCAGCCTCAAGAAAAAACAGCAGCAGCTTAGAGCTGACCAAGATTTGCTAGCCGACAGATGGACTGAAGTCCTCGCGGCCGAAGAGTATAAGCTTGAACGCCCCTCCAAGAGCTACCCAAAGCGCAGGCTGCTACCCCAACTGGAGGAGGAAGCAACTAAACCTACATCACCAGCGTATGATGCAGCCGATCGGCCACCCCGTGGCCGCGATAGAGAGGCCTTTCGGCCCTCAACTCAAGCCGCACCCCGGCGCCGCTCAAAAAATACCAGAGCACGGGGAAACGCACCAGACCTGCGAGAAATATTGGAGGATAAGGCAAGGCAAACAAGATCAATCTACGGATCGTGTGGGTGCCCCACGTCACATGACAATAATCGTCACGCCGGATATGACAAACACGGCCAGGCCGAACACAACAGACAAAGCTCATCTGAGCTACGTCGTGATATAGCCCAGTACAGAGGCGCCGCACACCCACTATGCTTCACAAACAAAGTAATGGAACATCAAATCCCCGAGGGTTTTAAACCCGTAAACATCGAATCATACGATGGCACAATAGATCCTGCGGTATGGATCGAGGATTATCTCCTTCATATCCACATGGCCCGTGGTGATGATCTCCACGCCATCAAATACCTCCAGCTCAAGCTTAAAGGACCAGCTTGGCATTGGCTTAACAGCCTGCCAGCAGACTCAATTAGTTGCTGGGAGGACCTGGAATCTGCATTCCTTGACAACTTCCAGGGCACTTATGTGCGACCACCAGACGCCGATGACCTAAGCCACATAATTCAGCAGCCAGAGGAATTGGCCAGACAATTCTGGACGCGGTTCCTAACCAAGAAAAATCAAATAGTCGACTGTCCGGACGCAGAGGCTCTTGCAGCCTTGAGGCATAACATCCGAGATGAATGGCTTGCCCGGCACCTAGGACAGGAAAAGCCGAAATCTATGGCAGCCCTCACGACACTAATGACCCGCTTTTGCGCGGGAGAAGACAGTTGGCTAGCTCGTAGCAATAACATGACCAAGAGCCCTGGTAACTCAGATACCAAGGACAACAATGGTAGCTCGCGTCGTAACAAGCACAAGCGCCGCATTAACGGTGATAATACTGAGGATACGGCAGTTAATGCCGGATTCAGAGGCTCTAAACCCGGTCAGCAGAAGAAGCCATTCAAAAGAAATCCTCCGGGGACATCCAGTTTAGACCGGATACTCGATCGCTCGTGCCAGATACACGGCACCCCCGAACAACCAGCCAATCACACCAACAGGGATTGCTGGGTGTTCAAACAGGCAGGCAAGTTAAGTGCCAAAAACAGAGACAAGGGGCTGCATAGCGATGACGAGGAGGAGCCCCGGCCGCCGAACAACAGAGGACAGAAGGGCTTCCCCCACAAGTGCGGACGATGAACATGATATACGCAACCCATATCCCCAAAAGGGAGCGGAAGCGTGCTCTCAAGGACGTCTATGCGTTGGAGCCAGTCGCCCCAAAGTTCAACCCATGGTCCTCCTGCCCGATCACTTTTGATCGAAGGGACCACCCCAATAGCATTCGTCACGGCGGATTCGCCGCATTGGTCCTAGACCCAATCATTGACGGATTTCACCTCACTAGAGTCCTCATGGACGGCGGCAGCAGTCTAAACCTGCTTTATCAGGATACAGTGCGAAAAATGGGTATAGATCCCTCAAGGATTAAACCCACAAAGACGACCTTTAAAGGCGTCATACTAGGTGTAGAAGCCAGCTGTACAGGCTCAGTTACACTCAAAGTGGTCTTCGGATCCCCGGATAATTTCCAAAGTGAAGAGTTAATCTTCGACATAGTCCCGTTCCGCAGTGGCTATCACGCCTTGCTCGGACGAACCGCATTCGCAAAATTTAATGCGGTGCCGGACTACGCATATCTCAAGCTCAAGATGCCAGGCCCTCGCGGAGTCATTACAGTCAATGGAAACACCAAACGCTCTCTCCAAACAGAGGAGCACACGGCGGCCCTGGCGGCGGAAGTACAAAGTAGCCTCTCAAGGCAATCCTCCAATCCGGCTGTTAAACGTCCGGACAACGTCAAGCGCGCCTGAAGTAACCTACAACAAAACTGTCTGGCACGTTCCGAGCAAGATTAGCGGTGCGGCCCCAACCCCAGCCCTCGCGGGATTGAGATAGCAGTACCACGCGTATATAATTACACTCTGGAAATACCATGGGCATAAGGGGAGGGGCACAACCACGGCACGCCCAGAATGCGGCTCAACCGCACTAGGGGCTCCCAATTTTGCCATTTCTTCCTTTTTCTTTTTATATATACTTTCAGGACTCCACTATTCGGAAGGCCTGTCTGGCAATACACTCGCCGAACACACGATGCAACAGCCAGGGAGACAACAAGTCACGTCAAATGTCCAGGTGGTCTCTATAACGAGCTAAATACCTGTCTTACTTAAAGTCTCGCAGCTTGCCCTTGGAGGGGGACATGTCAAATAATCCCATCTCATGCGTATTGCACTATTTGTATCGTCCTGCTCTCATAACAGCCCCTTTTTAATAAACAATACATAGCTCTTGTCTGTTATTGTATTCATTTATTTTTATATAAATATGTTCAGTCATGACATTATGCAACCGTACACTTTGGTACAGCCAATACACCGGGGGCTTAAGTACCCCATAATACGGTGTGAGAAGACCGAACACTCTCATGAGTGCGGCACCCCAAACTTATAGCACTATATGCATCGGCTCCGAATCATGTCTTGGGTCAATAGTTGGGTTTGCCCGGCTCCCATGTTTTGGTACCTTACGTTCCTCTATGTCGGCTAAGGTAGCGCTGGGAGAACTACTGCGATTGTGCCCCAGTTGAGCTGGGTTAACACCTCAGTAGAGAAAGCTAGAACTGACCGTCATGATAGGGCGAGAGACCGGTCACTGTTCGAGAGGTTTTTCAAGTCCTTAAAGACTTATGCCGCTTAGAGCGAGGAGCTGGCTTTGTCCAGCCTAGGCGTGGATAGCCCCCCGAACTCGGTCTTCCGAATACTAGGGGCTTCGCCGAAATTTAAAATTATAGAATTCTATGGCTAAGTGAGAGTGATAAAGCATTATAAGTCTGATGGCCTTGTTCGTTGTGCTGAGCGCCTCCCTCGACGGACCCAAAAATGGGAACAAGAGCGCTCAGGTTTATCCCGAACACCCCATCACTTGTGGCATGGGGGTAGAAGCCGACGACTTGCATCTCTCAGATTTAATAAACGGCCCCACAGAAGGTAATATTTTAAATTCAAAAAGCGTTGCTTAGCGCATATGAACAAGTTTTCAGCGCACAGGACAAACACGAGCGAGTTTACTCAAAAATTACATCCCTGGTACATTCATCCGCCACATGATGGGCACCCTTCAGGACACCCTCATAATACATCTCGGGCCGGCGATGCTCCTTCCCCTCCGGTGGCCCTTCTGTCACCAGCTTCTCAGCATCTAGCTTGCCCCAGTGCACTTTAGCACGGGCAAAAGCCCTACGGGCGCCTTTGATGCATACGGAGCGCTTGATGACTTCAAGCCGGGGACAGGCATCCACCAGCCACCGCACCAGCCCAAAGTAGCTCAAAGGCATGACCTCTCCAGGCCACAGCCGGCCTATCAGGCCCTTCATGGCCTGTTCGGCTGCCTTATGAAGCTCGACCAGCTGCTTCAGCTGGTTGCTCAGGGGCACCGGGGATTCGGCCTCAGCATACTGGGACCAGAACACCTTCTCCGTCGAGTTCCCTTCCTCAGCCCGGTAGAATGCGGCAGCGTCGGATACACTGCGAGGAAGATCTGCGAATGCTCCTGGAGAGCTCCGGATTTGGGTAAGTAACAGGTAATTTACTTTCACGTGCTTGCTTTGCATAAAGAATGCCTTACCCGCCGCAATCCTTTTCATCGCCTCAATTTCCTGGAGGGCTTTTTGGGCTTCGGCCTTGGTAGATTTGGCGCTTTCAAGTACCGAGGCAAGCTCGGACTCTCGAGTCTTCGAGTCAAGCTCTAACCTCTCATGTTTTTTCACAAGAGCATTGAGCTCTTGCCGCACCTCCGCCACTCGCGCCTTTTGCTTTTCTCGCTCAGTGTGCTCCACGGCCGCATTGTCTTTGGCCTTGGACAATGCTTCCTTCAGGGCCGCCACCTCGGATGTGGCCCCTGCAACATTCACGTTGGTCCTGTCATTATTTGCAACCAAGTATTTTTTATATACTTACATAAGGTATTACATACCTTCCTTGTCCTCGAGCTGCTTCTTGGCACGGCCGAGCTCGTTCTCGTACCGCTCGAGGCTCTGCTTCAATGCATCGACCTCCGCAGTCAGTGTGGTAGAGGTCAGCAGTGCAGCCTGCATTCCCATATTGACATATTTATGTTAGACTCCTGCGTATATCTTTTTTAGATCCTCGGTCTGGCTTTTCTTTCCGAACACCAAACTGAGCATCAGGGGCTACTGTCTATGCGGTAACATTTTTATATGTTTTAAATACATACCTCAAAGCCTGTTAGAAGGCCGGTACAGGCTTCTGTCAGCCCGCTCTTGGCGGACTGAACCTTCTGAATCACCGCACTCATAATAGTGCGGTGCTCCTCGTCGATGGAGGCGCTGTTAAGCACCTCCAGCAAATTGTCCGGCGCCTCCGGTTGGACGGAGGCCACCGGCGTCGTAGGCTTGCCCTTCTTGCGAAGGGGCCGCATGCTGGACTCCGGAACCACTAAAGGTTCCGGAGCGGTGTCCGGCCCAGGGCCGAACTTAGATCCCTCTGGGGCTTCATCCCCTTTGGGCCTGGAGTCCGGGAGGTCGCCTTGCGGCGCCTCCAGGACCACCTCATCCTGGTTCAGTCCCTTTTGGGACTCCACCTCGGCATCGTCCGTAGGGCGAGGGGAGGAGGCCGTCGGGAGTGAAGCGCTATTCACATCCGACGAATCCAGGGAGCCGCTCAATGAATCGCCGAGTTGAGCCTTGGGTGGACTACATGATTGAATTCGGCATCAGAAGGTACTGTACAATAGAGGAGCGCCATAAGTTATTCTGGTATCCGGATACTTACGATTTTGCCAGGGGCTTCGCCCTGGATGGCCATTCCTCTCCACCGTCGTCAGCGTCAGAGGCGTAGTCCGGAAGAAGGGTCTTCCCCTTCTTGGACCCTCCGGCCTCCCCAGTTGGGAAGGCCTTCCTTTTCTTTCCTCCCCCCGCTGTAGGGGGAGAGGCTTCTTCTTCCTCCTCCTCGTCTTCGGAGGCGGAGGGCGCTTCGGGGTCGTCGGGCGATGAATCTGACACCACCAGGCATCGGGAACTCTTTCGAGTCCCCGTGGCCTTCTTCTTGGCCTTCTTCTCCGGCACCACGTGGGGTGCCGAAACCAGCAGCTTTGTCAAACGGGCGTCCGTTGGGTCTTCGGACAAAGGAGCCGGACAGTTGATCTGTACGGCCTTGTTCTGTCAGTCCTGTTAAAGGGATGGGAGTTTAGATCCCGCATAGAGTCAAACTATGGAAAACAAATACCCCGTGATGGGTAAATTGAGCTTACCGCATTGGCTTGACACTTCGCGCAGAATCCACGATCCTCGGTAATGGGAGGGTGAACCTCAGAGCTCTTGAAAAGCACCTTCCAGGCATCTTCATGCGTCGTGTCGAAGAGCCTGGACAAAGTTTGGTGCTGGGCCGGGTCGAATTCCCACAGATTAAAATCCCGTCGTTGACACGGGAGGATCCGGCGGAAGAGCATGACCTGGACTACGGTGATGAGTTTAACCTTCCTGTCGATCAGGTCTTTGACGCAGGTTTGAAGTCCGGTCACCTCTGCCGAATTACCCCACGACAGGCCCGTCTCTTTCCATGAGGTGAGCCATGTGGGGATGCCAGATCGGAATTCGGGGGCCGCTGCCCATTCAGGGTCACGCGGCTTGGTGATGTAGAACCACCCCGATTGCCACCCTTTGATGGTTTCCACGAAGGCGCCCTCGAGCCATGTAACATTGGCTATCTTGCCCACCATGGCGCCTCCGTACTCCGCTTGTCGGCCACCCACAACCTTCGGCTTGACATTGAAGGTCTTCAACCATAAGCCGAAGTGGGGTTGGATGCGGAGGAAGACCTCACACACGACGATAAACGCCGAGATGTTCAGGATGAAGTTCGGGGCCAGATCGTGGATGTCCAGGCCGTAGTAGAACATGAGCCCCCGGACGAACGGGTGAAGAGGAAAGCCCAGTCCGCGGAGTAAATGGGGGAGGAACACGACCCTCTCATGGGGCCTAGGGGTGGGGATGAGTTGCCCCTCATCTGGAAGCCAGTGCGCAATGTCGTTGGACAAGTATCCGGCCTTCCTCAACTTTTTGATGTTCCCCTCCGTGACGGTGGAGGCCATCCATCTACCTCCCGCTCCGGACATGATTGGAGAAGGATGAGGTGGGAAGTGCGGACTTGGGCGCTGGAGCTCGAGTGCGCGGGAATGGATAAGAGAAGGAGGAAGAAGGCGTAGATGGAAAGGGTGGATCCTTATCCCCTTATATGGGAGGCCGAAACTATGAGCCCCCACCAGCCTAATAAAACTCGCTTATCTCCCAAGCGCCACGATTAATGGCGCGGTTGGGTTACCCATGCCTGTATTGATGAGAATCCCGGAATAAGGGGACACGATCTCTGCTTTGACAGGGCGTGCCAAGGAAACCGCCTCACTAAACACGCTGAGGTGGGACAGTAAAACGAATAAAGACTTGGCCGTGGCATGATGTCACGCTGCGGAATGCGTCAGCAGATTAGATTTGTGCGAATATTATTCTCTCTACGGTGGTATGTGGAAACTATTTTACAGAGCCGGACACTATCCTTGTGTTCAACATCTTCTATGACGTTTGATAGCACACAAGGTGTTCCTCCGGTATTCGGGAGTTTCATAATCTCGTAGTCAGAGGAATATGTATAAGTCATGAAGAAAGCAATAGCAATAAAACTAAACGATCATAATGCTAAGCTAGCGGATGGGTCTTGTCCATCACATCATTCTCTTAATGATGTGATCCCGTTCATCAAATGAAAACACATGTCTATGGTCAGAAAACTTAACCATCTTTGATTAACGAGCTAGTCAAGTAGAGGCATACTAGGGACACTTTGTTTTGTCTATGTATTCACACATGTATGAAGTTTCCGGTTAATACAAATCTAACATGAATAATAAACATTTATCATGATATAAGGAAATACAAATAACAACTTTATTATTGCCTCTAGGGCATATTTCCTTCATATAGAAGGGTCTGGAAACCCGTGCTTAGGGCAGCACTTGGTGTAGTTCACTTCCTGGAGGGCTGGCGCTCAATGCCACCTGTGCCGATGGAAGATGGGAGTGTTCCGAAATGGTCGTAGATTATGGAAACTTCCGGGCCATCGATGCCCTCTTGATAATAGACGCCCTCTCGGAAGATGGTGCAAATGTGAGGGTCCTCGGCCAAACCACGATTGCATTCGCTGTCTCATATCTTCGGCTGAGGAGTTGAGGAGCTCACTGATGGGGTCATGTACCTAGGGTAGGGTCATGAACCTGATCTAAGTACCTTACCCAAGGACACCCTTAGAAGAGGTCGCCTTCCAGTCGACCAACGAAGGACTCACTCGACTGCATTGAAGGACTCGACCACGAAGACTCACTCGACCACCAGGAGGTCAAGAGGCACTCTACACTGCAACGGCCTGTAATTAAGTAGGCTTTATTATAGTAAAGACACTTTATGTGGGGCATTACCAGTAACGCCCCAGACTTAACTCACCTTAAACCCTCTCCTACGTGGGCTGGCTGGGGTCCTGGCGCACTCTATATAAGCCACCCCCCTCCACAGGCAGAAGGGTTCGGCACCTTGTAACTCATATACTCATAATCCACTCGACCGCCTCCGGGCTCCGAGACGTAGGGCTATTACTTCTTCCGAGAAGGGCCTGAACTCGTACATCCCTTGTGTTTACAACCTCTCCATAGCTAGGACCTTGCCTCTCCATACCTACCCCCCACTCTACTGTCAGGCTTAGAACCACGACAGTTGGCACCCACCGTGGGGAAGGTGTTTTAGCGATTTTTGTGGAGAAGTTGCGATTCTTCCAAGTACTTTCATCATGGTGTCTGCTGGAGTTTTGGTCGAGGGTCGAGAGATCCGTCTCGGCACTCTCTCCTTCATCGCCGATGACTCCGCGTGGCTCCAGGAGGCTCCACTCGACGTTGATGCGCTCCCCGTCCGCGGTGCGACGCATTTTCGCGCATGTGTCCGCGGCGTTTTGCTGCGGCAACCGTCGACCCAGTATCGGTCGGCTCCTCCATCGTCCACCCTCCCGGTCTCCCGCCAGCGCAAGCGCTCGGGCCGGTCGAGGCTTCAGCGATGGGTGAGGCACGCGGTGGCTCGCCAATCGGCCACCAGCCAAGTTGCGGCAATCGAGCCCGACGAATCTCTCTACGGCTTGTTCGATCTGTCGACTGGCTCCGTAGAGACTGCATCCGAGTGCGGTAGCAGTGATCCAGCGGCGGAAATCTTGATGGTCGACGGGCCCCGCAGTCCCCCTGGCTTCGCCCGTGATGGTGGAGCAGGTGACGGAGGCGACCCCGCACGAGGCCACGAAGAGTACCAGCCCGAGCCACTCGACTCTCTGCAAAGAGAGGAACTTCGCCGCAGGAACGTGGATGCCCTGCTTACTCCCATCGCAGGAGAAACCCCCGAGGCTCGTGCCTTGGAGGAGGCACGTCTGGCCAATTTGGCCGAACGCACTCGACTGGAGAATCTTCAGCGAGCACTCGACGAGCGCGCGCGGCAACGAGTTCCCGACACCAGTCGATGTCAACTCTTCCCGCCGACTCAGGTATATCGAACCCCAATTCAGAATTTAGCAGCTGCGACCCGTATAGCAGAGTCCATCCAGCCTTCGCAGTCGGAAGCTGGCAGAGGTTTGCTGCAGATCAGGGATCTGCTCCGGGCAGCAGGAGATCAGAATTCAGCCGTGTCTCAGTCGCGCAATAGAATTCACAGTCGGTCCGTCACTACGAATACGGTTCAGTCGGCTCATAGCCCCAGATCGCCTCCGCGGCGTGAAGGGCGCGAGAATCGGTGAGATCAATATGGTGACCGACTCGACCGAGATGATAGGCGTCGAGTGCCCAATTCCCCTCCGAGGGGTGGGTCTTCCGCTCCTCGGCAGCAAGATGACAGGCGTCAGTACAGTACAGGGCGAAGGGTTCCAGTCGATCCCAGAGAACCAGGCTTCAATGCGCGATCCATTATCGTGCAAGGTTTGGTCGACCGGAACAGAGCCCATCGAGGCGGACTCGACAGAGATGCACCCACAAGCAGTCGAGTGCATGTTTCTGGTCCTGAATGTTTCAGCAGAGCTATCAGAGCCGCAGTTATCCCTCCCAATTTCAGGTTGGCAACAGGAGTCAGCAAGTTCACTGGTGAGTCTAAGCCTGAAACTTGGCTTGAAGACTACCGAGTGGCAGTTCAGATTGGTGGTGGGAACGACGAGGTGGCCATGAAGCATTTGCCCCTCATGCTGGAAGGTTCTGCCAGGGCATGGTTGACTCAATTACCTCCTAGCAGCATTTACGCTTGGGAAGATCTGTCCAGAGTGTTCATCAGAACGTTTGAAGGAACTTGCAAGCGACCAGCTGGATTGACAGAGTTGCAAGTCTGCGTGCAGAAGGCTAATGAGACTCTCAGAGAGTATATTCAGAGGTGGATCACTTTGCACCACACTGTGGAGAATGTGTCTGATCATCAGGCAGTCTGCGCCTTCAAAGATGGCGTCAAGAACAGAGAACTGAGTTTGAAGTTTGGTCGAACCGGTGACATGACCTTGAGTCGGATGATGGAGATTGCTACCAAGTATGCCAACGGCGAAGAAGAAGACCGACTCCGAAGCGGCAAGCACAAGCCGAGTCAGTCGGAAAAAGGAAACACCAGTCGGAAACAGAAGCGGAAGGCTGAACCGGCAGCTCCTGGAGAGGCTCTGGCCGTGACTCAGGGAAAGTTTAAGGGGAAACCAAAAGGATCCTGGAACCCCAAGAAGGTAAAGGATAAAGAAGGGAACGACGTAATGGATATGCCATGCCACATCCACACGAAGAAAGACGAAGAGGGGAATATCATCTACCCGAAGCACACCACTCGCCAATGTCGACTCCTGATCCAGCAGTTTCAGGGAAAACAGTCTAAGGACAAGGAGAAGGAGTCGGACAAGGCCGAAGACAAGGAGGACAGTGAGGAAGGATATCCGCATATCAACTCCACTCTGATGATCTTTGAAGATGTGGAATGCAGGAGTCGACTGAAAGTCATTAACCGAGAGGTGAACATGGTGGCCCCAGCAAAAGCAAATTATCTGAAATGGTCTCAAATACCCATCACATTCGACCAATCTAATCACCCGACTCATATTGCCACCCCTGGGAGGCAAGCTTTGGTGGTCGATCCAGTTATCGAAGGCACTCGACTGACAAAAGTGCTGATGGACGGTGGAAGCGGGCTGAATTTGTTGTATGCAGACACACTGAAAGGAATGGGCATTCTGATGTCCCGACTGAGCACTAGTAACATGAGCTTTCATGGAGTTATACCAGGGAAGAAAGCCGAGTCACTCGGCCAAATAGCTCTGGACGTGGTATTTGGTGATTCGAAACATTTTCGCAAAGAAAAGTTGACGTTTGAGGTCGTGGATTTTCAGAGTGCATATCATGCCATTTTGGGGAGACCAGCTTACGCACAGTTCATGGCTCGACCATGTTACGTGTACCTCAAATTGAAGATGCCCGGCCCCAAAGGAGTGATCACTGTCACCGGTGATCGGAAAAAGGCAGAAGAGTGCTTTCAGAAGGGCTCAAAGATTGCCGATTCCCAGGTGACAGCGGTCGAGTTCGAGGAATACAAGCAAAACGCAGATCCGAGTGACTTGCTGCAATCAAAGAAACCCGCCACAGAATCTGCATTTCAGTCGTCCGGTGAGACGAAGCCTGTTCACATTCACCCGACCGACCCCGATGCAGCTCCGACCCGCATCTCCACAACACTCGACCCAAAATAGGAAGAAGCGCTCATCCAGTTCCTCCGTGAGAACTGGGACATTTTTGCATGGAAGCCCGCTGACATGCCAGGTGTTCCCAGGGGACTGGCTGAGCATCGCCTAAGAGTCGACTCGTCTGCAAAACCAGTCAAAGAGCATCTTCGGCGGTCCGCCGTCTAGAAGAGAAAAGCCATTGGTGAGGAAGTGGCTCGACTGTTGGCGGCAGGATTTATCCGAGAGATATACCACTCCGAGTGGCTCGCTAATGTCGTCATGGTTCCTAAGAAGGACAAATCGCTCCGAATGTGCATTGATTTCAAGCACATCAACCGGGCCTGCCCGAAAGATCATTTTCCTCTCCCTCGCATAGATCAAATTGTTGACTCGACCGCGGGATGCGAGAGGCTATCTTTTTTAGATGCCTACTCCGGGTACCATCAGATCCGTCTGTACGGACCTGACGAGGTAAAAACAGCTTTCATCACTCCATTCGGGTGCTTCTGCTATATCACCATGCCATTCGGCCTCAAGAATGCCGGAGCCACATTTATGCGAATGATTCAGAAGTGTCTACTCACTCAAATCAGTCGGAATGTGGAAGCATATATGGATGATATCGTTGTCAAGTCACGAAAAGGTTCCGACCTGCTCGCTGATCTCGCTGAAACATTTGCCAACCTCAGAAGATATGATATCAAGCTCAATCCATCAAAGTGCACATTTGGAGTTCCTGGTGGCAAGTTACTCGGTTTTCTCGTTTCCGAACGGGGAATCGACGCTAACCCAGAGAAGATTGGCACTATTCTCCGAATGAAACGCCCTGTGCGAGTGCACGATGTCCAGAAGCTTACTGGATGCTTGGCCGCATTAAGTTGATTCATCTCACGACTCGGTGAAAAGGCATTGCCTCTTTACCGACTGATGAAGAAGACAGACAAGTTCGAGTGGACTCCAGAAGCCGATGCAGCGTTTGCCGAGCTAAAAGCTCTGCTCTCCACCCAGCCGGTGCTTGCTGCTCCAATCAGCAAAGAGCCTCTGTTGCTCTATATCGCAGCCACAGGACAAGTTGTCAGTACTGTGCTTACGGTCGAGCGGGAAGAAGAAGGAAAAGCTCTCAAAGTTCAGCGCCCAGTGTATTATTTGTCTGAAGTCTTGACTCCATCCAAGCAGAGATATCCTCATTATCAGAAGCTTGTGTATGGAATATACATGACCACAAAGAAGGTTGCTCATTATTTTTCTGATCATTCCATCACAGTCGTCAGCGACGCTCCACTATCAGAGATTTTGCACAACAGAGATGCAACTGGTCGAGTGGCCAAATGGGCGATTGAACTTCTTCCCCTTGATATCAAGTTTGAGGCAAAGAAAGCCATTAAGTCCCAGGCAATAGCAGATTTCCTCGCCGAGTGGATTGAACAACAGCAGCCGACTGAAGTTCACTCGGAGCATTGGACCATGTTCTTTGATGGCTCTAAGATGTTGAATGGTTCCGGTGCTGGGGTTGTCCTAGTTTCCCCCAGAGGAGACAAGCTCAGATATGTGCTCGAGATTCACTTTGATTCCTCCAACAATGAGGCAGAATATGAGGCCCTCTTATATGGGTTGCGCATGGCCATTTCACTCGGCGTCCGTCGCCTGATGGTCTATGGCGACTCGGATTTAGTGGTCAACCAGGTGATGAAAGAGTGGGACGTGAGAAGCCCAGCCATGACTGGATACTGCAGTGTAGTGAGGAAGCTGGAAAAGAAGTTCGAGGGGTTGGAGCTCCATCATATACCCCGACTGAAAAATCAAGCAGCTGATGATCTAGCAAAGATAGGTTCCAAGAGAGAAGCCATTCCGAGTGGCGTGTTCTTGGAGCATATACACACTCCGTCAGTCAAAGAAGATCCTTTCACCGAAGAAACTCCACAGCCCAAGAGTGCCACAGATCCGACTGAAGTTGAAGTCCCAGCGGTGGTCGACTTGATCATGGAGGTCTTGGTGGTCATTCCCGACTGGACAGTTCCATATGTCGCGTATATCCTGAGAAAAGAGCTTCCGGAGGATGAGGAAGAGGCTCGACAGATCGTCCGTCGGTCTAAGGCCTTTACCGTAATCAAAGGACAATTATACAGAGAAAGCGCGACTGGAGTTGGTCAGAAGTGCATAACACCAGAAGAAGGTCGACTCATCCTCAATGATATTCACTCGGGGACCTGTGGTCATCATGCGTCCTCTCGGACCATCGTGGCCAAAGCATACCGAGCCGGATTTTACTGGCCAAAGGCGAATGAGATGGCAAAAGAGATAGTGGATAAGTGCGAGGGATGTCAGTTCTACTCGAATATGTCGCACAAGCCTGCGTCGGCCCTGAAGACCATCCCACTCGTCTGGCCTTTCGCAGTATGGGGACTGGACATGGTCGGTCCTTTGAGAACAGGACGAAGTGGCTTCACGCATGTACTGGTGGCAGTCGACAAGTTCACCAAGTGGATCGAGGCTAAACCAATCAAGAGCCTTGACACCGGTACTGCTGTTAGCTTCATCAGGGAACTAATATTCAGATATGGAGTCCCGCACAGCATCATTACGGATAATGGGTCGAACTTTGACTCAGAGGAATTCAGAGATTTCTGCAACTCCCAAGGCACACGGGTCGACTACGCTTCAGTCGCCCATCCGCAGTCGAATGGACAAGTAGAGCGAGCTAATGGACTGATTCTTAAGGGATTGAAGCCTCGACTGATGCGTGATCTCAAACACGCGGCTGGAGCTTGGGTCGACGAACTTCCCTCAGTGCTTTGGGGGCTGCGGACCACACCTAATCGGTCGACCGAAAGAACTCCATTCTTCTTGGTCTACGGAGCTGAAGCAGTCTTGCCGAGTGATCTTCTCCACAATGATCCTCGAGTTGAAATCTAGAACGAAGCAGAGGCTGAACAAGCGCAGTAGGACGCAGTCGACCTTTTAGAGGAAGAAAGGGAGATGGCTCTGATCCGGTCGACCATCTACCAACAAGATTTGCGTCGTTTCCACGCCAGAAATGTGAGAGGTCGAGCCTTCCAGGAAGGAGATTTAGTTCTCCGAGTGGATCAGCACAAACCACACAAGCTTGCTCCTTCTTGGGAAGGCCCCTTCATCGTCACCAAGGTTCTCCACAACGGGGCGTACCGTCTTTACAACGTCGAGCACAATATCGACGAGCCCCGAGCTTGGAACGCGGAGCTACTCCGCCCATTTTATACTTAAGTTTTATCACTCGGATGAGTTGCAATAAAGTACTTCTGTAGTTCATGGACCTCAAAATAATAGTGTCATAGTTCCTCCATAATTTCTGTCACTTTTTATTTTTGTCCAATAAAATTCCCCCTCAGTGGGTGACTTAGCTGCGAATCCGTTTCGCCTAAGTTTGTAAAAATCCTACCGAGTGGTGAGCCAGACTCCCACTCGGAGGCTTAGCTGCGAATCCGTTTCGCCTAAGTTATCAAAATCCTACCGAGTGGTAAGCCAGACTTCCACTCGGAGGCTTAGCTGCAGTCCAAGGACTCGCCTAAGTTTGTCAAAATCCTACCGAGTGGAGAGCAAACCTCTCACTCGGGGGCTTAGCTGCAGTCCAAGCACTCGCCTAAGTTATCAAAATCCTACCGAGTGGTAAGCCAGACTTTCACTCGGAGGCTTAGCTGCAGCCCTGCGCTCGCCTAAGTTATAAAAATCCTACCGAGTGAAGAGCAACCCTCTCACTCGGAGGCTTAGCTGCAGTCCAAGCACTCGCCTAAGTTACAAAAATCCTACCGAGTGAGGAG
>NC_041393.1:147673316-147682515 GCF_002162155.2 Triticum dicoccoides
GCAGTAAAGGCGCCTTGCTTTGAACCTGCAAAAGACATTTCGAGCCAAAGGCAATCGTATTCAAGCACCAAATTCAAGTTTGAATCGATATCTAAAGGAACCGAGAGTGCTCAGGCGTTAAGCCTGTTAAGGTTTATCGGTTACAATTCCACTCGGCATACCGAGGCAAATTTAAAGCGTCGAGCCAGAAGAAGTTTTTTACCCCTCCTGTGGAGGGCTGGAAGGTGCAACGAATTCATCAAGGTCGATTCCGTCGGCGATCCGAGTGGCAGCTGCAAGGAAAGTTTCCATAAAGGACCTGAAGTCGTGTTTCTTGGTGTTGGCCACCCGAAGAGCCGCCAGCTTCTCTTCTCGCGCATCTTTACAGTGGACTCGGGCCAGACACAGAGCAACATCTGCACCACACCGAGCCGAGGGCTTCTTCCATTCCTGCACTCGACCAGGGATCGTGTTCAAGCGGGCCATCAGTGACTCAAGATCATTCTGAAGTGTCTCCTCAGGCCAGAGCGTCGAGTCGATGCGAGATGTGGCGGCCTTCAGCCTTGCGAGATAGTCCACGACAGCTGCAACACGAGACTCCAGTCGGAAAACATCCATGGCAACTTCGTCGTTCACCGGAGAATTGACGGGGTCGAGGTTTGGCTCCAGCCGGCTAGTTTCTTCTTCAAAGTTTTGACAAAATTCTGCAAGGATGATCACTAAGTAAAGGGGATGGTCGAATGGAAAAACCACAATTGGAAATGTTTGCCAAGCATAGAGGTTTACCTTCAAGCATAAGAAACAGCTTCTTGGCAAGACCACTCAGGAAGGCCTCCAGATCAGTTTTCTTCCCAGTCAATTTGCTGACTTGGTCGGTCAGGGCAGCTTTATCAGTTTTTAGTCGACTGACCTCCTTGTTGGCGATCCCAAGAGCAGCTTTCAGATTGGTATTGTCTTGTTCAAGCTTGACGACTGAAGCTAACTTCTCGTCAGCAAGCTTGATCTTCTCAGCTAGTTCGAGGTATTTCTTCTGTTGGGCCTCCCTTACCTTACCTGCAAGTTACAGCAAGGTCAGATTTTGAAACAAGCAAGGGGAAAAGCAGTCGTCAAGGTCTCACCAAACATACCTTCGGTCTCCTCCTTTGCCTTCGTCAGCTTCTCCTGAACCAGCTTCAAGCTCAGCTCGAGTTGAGTGTGCTTGTTTTCCAACTCAGAGTAGCGAGCCACAAGATCACAGGAGTTTTGCGAAGAACCAATCGACTAAATGTCAAATATAATTCACTTCCGAGTGAAAAAGGAAAAAACACACGTTTCTAAGACTACAGCCGAATACGAGCATTCGACCGTAGTCTCGGGGACTACACCCAGTGGGTGCACTCAGCGTGCCCCCACTAATTCTGTTGAAGACAAAGTCGACCAGTCGACCTCAAAAAAAAAGGAGATGTATTCTTTAAGACTGTAATCAACTGCAAGCAGTCGACCACAGTCTCGGGGACTACACCCAGTGGGTGCACTCAGCGTGCCCCCACCGGTTTGTGAAATCCAGTCGACATAGTCGACTGACAGAAAGACTGACATCATAAAGCCTAAGGCCGACTGCCAGCAGTCGACCTTAGCCTTGGGAACTACACCCAGCGGGTGCACTCAGCGTGCCCCCGCTAACACGGAGTTTAATCGACACACCCAGTGGGTGACTACTATAAATTCCGGAAAGGAAAAGTTTTTGGTAGCATATCCAACAGAACAAACAGTGGTCGACTGACCTGAACATTGCTTTGAAGGGCAGAACTGGCGTCATAAGCTGCCTGGCTCGCGTCCCGGATGGTCTTTAACTGCTCCATCATGATTCGCACCTGGCGTATCGCTTCCTTCGCCGCGCCAGCTTGGTCCTCTGGGACGTGGTGCGTCGTGAAGAGGGAGGGCTGCTGAGCACTCGTCAATGGATCTGCGAAGGACACCGTGTGTCGAGTGGTGTTCTCTTCCTCCGCAATCAGAATCTCAGGCGCCGTCACATCCTGGGGCACCTTACTGGCGGACGCTTTCCTACTCCTCCTGCGCTTCAGTGGTTCTTCATCCTCATCATCATCAGGGAGATTGATAACAGTATTGGGTGGAGCTACGGAGAAGAATCAGGATCAGAGATCGCGAGTCAGTCGACTAAGAACGGCGTTAAGAATACAGTACCTGGTTTCGAAGTTGCTGCGTCCTCCATCTCATGGTCATCAGCCCGGGCTGAGGTTTCAGAAGTAGCAGCACTGCAACTCCAAAGGATCAGTCGACTAACTTCAGCGTCGACCAGAGACAAAGTTCACACAAAATAAGAAGACTTAAGCACCACGATTACCCTGATATGATGGGGATGGACACCTTCATCTTCGGCAGGAGCTTGATCGGCTTCGACGAGGCCGCCCTGGGCTGCTTCGGCGCCTTTTCAGTCGGCACCGGAGAGGTGGTCCGAGGGCGCTTGGTCGACTGAACAACGGTCGCAACCCCCTTGCCACGTTCAGTCGAAGGGTCATGGACAAGCTTCGACCGCCTTTCTGAGCGCGGTGGTACGACCTCCTCCTCCTCTTCTTCCTCGTCCTCAACGTCATCTTCATCACCGTCATCATCATCATCGTCGTCATCATCCTCTGCAATGTCCGAGTCCCATTCCTCCTCTTCCTGGCTCTCGCCCCCACTCGCCTCACCCTCCTCAGTAGGAGCTTGTGCCCCATTGGGCATCGAGTACAGCTCGGTGAGAGCCTAGCAGATATCAAGACAAGGATCAGTCGACCAGTCGGCAGGATAAACAGAAATGAATGCGACAAGAACACAGTGGAGAGCAGAGCAAACGTACCTTGTTTGGATCGCTGTTGTGGTCGAGTGGAGGAATCCTTCTGGCTCCGCGTGGGTTGTCCTTGTTTCTGGTAACGGTTACCATCCATCTTTCCAGAGTGACATCGTCGACTGCTTCTGGATGGACTCGAGTCTCGTCTTTGGTCCCACAGTACAACCACATGCAGTGGCTCCGGAACTGAAGGGGTTGGATGCGACGCCTAAGGAAGACCTCCAGGAGGTCCATGCCCGTCACTCCCTCCCGAACCAACTGCACCACGCGCTCCATCAACATCTTCACGTCAGCTTTCTCCTCCGGAATCAACTTCAGAGAGGAGGGCTTGTTCACTCAGTCCATGGTAAACTGAGGGAGTCCACTAGACTGCCCCGGCGTCGACTGGTCCTGGCAGTAGAACCAGGTCGACTGCCAGCCTCTGACTGACTCGGGAAAGGTCATGGGCGGGAAGGTGCTCTTATTCCTCACCTGGATCCCCAGACCCCCACACATTTGGACGACTCGGGTTCTCTCATCACTTGGGCTCGCCTTCTTCACGGTCTGAGAGCGACACGTGAATATATGCTTGAACAAACCCCAGTGCAGTCGACAGCCCAGGAAACCCTCACACATGGACACGAATGCGGCAAGATAGGCGATAGAATTTGGGGTAAAGTGGTGGAGCTGCGCTCCAAAGAAGTTCAAGAAGCCACGGAAGAAAATACTCGGCGGCAAAGAAAATCCGCGATCAACATGGGTGGCCAAGAGCACACACTCACCCTCTTCTGGCTGGGGCTGCCACTCCTTCCCCGGAAGCCTCGCAGCTCCATGAGGGATCAAGCCCTCGTTGGCCATGTCGAGGAGGTCTTTTTCTGTGATGGTCGACTGGATCCAGTCTCCTTGGACCCAGCCCTTCGGCAGGCGGGATCTGGACGAAGACCCGCCGCGGCTGGTAGATCTCCCCTTCGCCTTCTCCGACGCCGACGCCTTCTTCGCACGTTCCAGCGCCGCCGTCTTCTCCTTGGCCATGGTTGCCGGCGAGATGCGCGTGGGGAAGTTGTGCGGGGGCGAGAGCGAGCGCGCTGGACGGGGACGAAGGGAGCAGAGAGAGAGAGAGAATGCGGAGGCACAGTACAGAAATCCTCGCCGGGCGCATTTATAAGGTCCCTTCCGAGTGGATGACAGGTGGGCCCGGTCGATCTAATCATATCCAGGAACAGTTATGCAGACGGGATACGTGGCAAAGAAAGCGGCGCGGAGATCGAGACGTCTATGTCCCGTCCCATCCGAACGCCGCGGTCCGCTCCGCTTCGCGCGCGTCCCCAAATTTCGCATCCCGCGGAATCCGCGAACAGCAGATCAGTCTGTCAGACACGGGGTTTCCCGCGATCCGTCGCTCGGAGATCGTCGAAGCCCGAAAGATCACTCGACGCAAGAGGAGAATGGATCGAGTCGACTGAAGACAAGTTGCTCACTGTCGACGAAGAGATTCTTTGGTCCAGAACAACGCACGACCAGAGCGCAAAGGTTAATCGGAAACGACATCAACTCCTTCCTCACTCGAAGCCTCAATCCATTCGGGGGCTAATGATGGGGTCATGTACCTAGGGTAGGGTCATGAACCTGATCTAAGTACCTTACCCAAGGACACCCTTAGAAGAGGTCGCCTTCCAGTCGACCAACGAAGGACTCACTCGACTGCATTGAAGGACTCGACCACGAAGACTCACTCGACCACCAGGAGGTCAAGAGGCACTCTACACTGCAACGGCCTGTAATTAAGTAGGCTTTATTATAGTAAAGACACTTTATGTGGGGCGTTACCAGTAACGCCCCAGACTTAACTCACCTTAAACCCTCTCCTACGTGGGCTGGCTGGGGTCCTGGCGCACTCTATATAAGCCACCCCCCTCCACAGGCAGAAGGGTTCGGCACCTTGTAACTCATATACTCATAATCCACTCGACCGCCTCCGGGCTCCGAGACGTAGGGCTATTACTTCTTCCGAGAAGGGCCTGAACTCGTACATCCCTTGTGTTTACAACCTCTCCATAGCTAGGACCTTGCCTCTCCATACCTACCCCCCACTCTACTGTCAGGCTTAGAACCACGACACTCACCATGGCAACCACTGCTTCCAGCCCTGTTCGGACGCTTTAAAAAGCTAATCAGGCAGTTATATACCTTGCTCCGTGGAAATATAAGTTAGTTGTTGAAACTTACTGGTTGTACGTGTTTGTGGCAAGAAAAACCATTAAACATCGACTCCTCGGGGAAATCCACCACCTCACCTTTGAACACGGTTGCAAGTGATTAGCGATTGTGGAATCCTCTTCTTATCGCGTGGGTAGAGTCATTTTCACCATTGAACTCCCACATAGGGTGGATGCGCTATTGAAGTGTGTGGATTCCTCGGGCAAGAGCCACTGCCATCACATTGATGAGAGTTAGCCCATGACGATGAAGGCATGTCACCTCAGTAGCCATCCTGGCCATGGCGAAATTACCTTCTCGGGACTGGGTCCTCAAACCTAGTCATACCATTTCCTGGGAGAGGTGAGCGAAAAGGGAGCAAGTCCCTGCCGTGGAGGATCCTCAAACAACACATCAGGAATATAAACCACTCCCCCTGCCAAGTCTAACTATCCTCTTTTGAGGTACCGACAAGATAGCCGGACCACGCGACTCTACAAACCTCGACTCCACCACACTCAAATAATGTTCCATCTCGGACGCGAGGAACTAGGCAAAAGTGCATGCTTGCAATAAAGGCGATTATCGCTGCATGCATGTAATGAGGGGCTCTTAGGCTGGCCATAGTGGGGGTAACATAAGTAGTAACATGCACTTGAGACTCACAAACATGCTTATGTGGCAGTCAATTAAAGAAAATAGAGAGAGATGGTTATAGTAACATAGGTAGATACCGTAACATAATTAATGTTATGCTACTATGTGTATGCATGGCAATAAATGAGACCACCTATGATACTCCCTCCGTCCCATAATGTAAGATGTTTTTTTGGCACTACACTAGTGTCAAATTGCGTCTTAGAGGGTGTTTGTTTCCACGGACTTATTGGCTTAGGGACTTAAAAAAGTTCCTATAAGTCTCATCTAAACCAAACAGGAGGGACTTATAGGGACTTAAAGTGGGCATTTGGAACTTATAAAGTAAGACTCTCAAGGAGGGACTTATAGGGACTTATAGTTGTAATATGGTCTTATAGGGACTTATAAGTCCCAGGAACCAAACAGGTAGGGACTTTTTAGGGACTTGAGACTTATAAGTTGGGACTAAAAAAAGTCCTAGGACTTATGAATCAAACAGGGCCTTACATTATGGGACGGAGGGAGTACTAATCTATATTACTATGCACTGTGGATGTAGTATCATACACTAGTATCATACATTATGATACTAGTGTATGATACTCCCCACTATGACCAGCCTTATAAAAATGCACACCGTCCGGTCATTAGTTCTTGCACGAACTTGATTAGGTACAATGACTACATGATTATCCATATGATGATTTTCTAACAACTAAACTGTTGTAGTCGGGGTGCTCTTATAACCTGCACGCCGTCCGGTGATTAGTTCTAACATCAAGTTGGTTAGGTAAAGTTGCCAAACATGATTATCCTTGGGTGATTGTCTAACACCTTGATTAGGTGCAGCAAACTTATTTGCTCTACCAGATAAATGTGTGACCGAGCGTTCTGGCAAACATTTGCATGCCGTGACCTGTGCCTAAAAATGGTACAAGAAGCAACCAGTTCCAGATTGTGACCTATCGTGGTGCTGGCTTGGGGGACATCTGCTTCGCCTACTCGAGGAATCCAGGACCCAAGTTGGTGCATTACGCGACGAATACTGCCTGGTGAAAAACAGACGCAGCGTTCTTATACATTGTTCAATAAATGCTGGATGATCCACATGCAAACGAGTGATGCCGATAAGCATACCACCGGATGCCGTGCGCTAAAGGAGCTTTTCGCCAACAGCTGCACTACCCATACAAGAGACAGACACGCGCACACACATAGCTACACACCAATAACTTCACTATCCATGGTTACCTCACCGCCGCTCCGTCACGTGGCCATGCTCCCCTTCATGGCGAAAGGCCACGCCATGCCGCTCCTCCACCTCGCGCATCTCCTTCTTGGCCGCCGCCTCGCCTCGGCCGTCACCTTCTTCACCACCCCGCGCAACGCGCCCTTCATCCGCGCGGGCCTCGCTGGTGCCGGCGCCGGCGCCGCGGTCGTCGAGCTTCCGTTCCCCTCCGAGCAGGACGCCCCGCAGAGCATGGACGAGCTCCCATCATCGACCAGTCTTGTCCGTCACCGCGGTGGCGGCACTCCAGCCGGCGTTCACGGACGCACTCGCCAAGATCGAGCCCAGGCCGGACCTGCTCGTCCACGACGGCTTCCCCCGGTGGGCCAAGGACATCACCGACGAGCTCGGCATGCCGCGGCTTGTCACCCTCGGCTTCGGCGGCTTCGCCACGTACGTCAACCGGGCAGTCACGTCACACAGGCCGCACGCACGCGTGAGCTCGCCGTCTGAGCCGTTCCCGGTCCACGGTGTGCTGGACCTCCGCCTCACTACCAGAGATCTGCTGGATTCGACACTTTCATCGTGGTGCATGGGGCATTATCACCACTTTGCTATTCATCTCCCATGGGGCGGTACCTATTTTCTGCACTTGAGGATTGGTGGAACTCTAATACTTTTGGGCATGACGCGACTACTCGCTTGAGATTCGGTCAAGCCATCACCTATGTGCTTTGGAATGTTTGGAAGGAGTGGAATAGACGAATGTTTAAGGATGCTTCACCCACTGTGCTTGATGTGGCCTATCTGGTCATGGAGGATTTGAACCAATTGCGGTTGACTTGGGCGACAGTTTGGTAGTCCCTCCTTTTGGGAATGCATTTGATTTGGCAAGTATTCTAGCATGGAAGCAACTCTTGTACTCCCTCCTTCCATCTATATAGGGTCTAATGTGTTTTTTGAGGCTAACTTTGATCAAATATTAGAGCAATAATATATGGCATGCAACTTACACAAAGCACATCGTTAAATTTGTATATGAAAGTCAATGATATAATTTTCACATTGTGCATGTCATGTACTATTAATCTTGTCAATAGTCAAAGACGGTCTTAAAAAACGAATTAGACCCTACTCCCTCCTTTCCGGTTTATAGGGCTCAATTCAAAAATGTCACGAACCAAGGTAGATGGTGAGTGGTGGAATACTTTTTGTAATTTGCAAAAGTACCCCATTAATGCTCTTGTTTTCCTCAAAAATGTATGTTTACCAATGTATTAATTGCAATGCATGCATGCATAAAATACATGCATTGGTCAATTTTCTCTTAATACTTGCATATAATTATTTAATGCATCTTGGAATCTGAAATTGTGATGAGGAACAACCAAATTGAGCATTATAAAATGAAAAAACTAAGAAGTTGAGATAAGCCCTATAAACCGAAAAGTAGGGACTATATAGATGGTAAGAGGGAGTACATTGTTTCTCTTTTCTTTTCTTTTTTTGAGGATCAATTGTTTCTCTTTTCCCTTCTATATGAAATGGGCACAACACCTGCCTTTACCGTAAAAAAGGATTTATTATAGTATCCCTTGTTCCACAGTAGCATTTCCCCTCCATCGATATCTGATTCTTGTTCCTCTTCCTCCTGCTTAGAGCATCTCCAACAGCCACGCTAAACTAGCGCCGCGCCGCAAATTAGGCTGTTTTAGCGCGCGCGCAACGCGGCGGGTGGCTCCAGCGGGCGCGCAAAAACGGCGCACGCGGCATATGCAGTTCAGCGCGCTGGCCGAAACGCAATCACGCGCCGCTTATTTGCTGCGCCAGCTCCCGCGCGCTGGACTCTCGTGCGCTTGCTCTCCCACTTCCACCCCCCATCCGGCCGCGCCGCCGCCGCCGCCCGCGCCCCTCGGCGACCGTTCTGGCGCTTCCTCCGCCTAGCCCCGCCGGCACTCGCGCGCGCCCGTCGTCTGAGGAACAGCACCCGAGCGCTCGCTGTCGCGCCGCGCCTGCAAGGTGTTCGACAAAACGCCTACAAGGTACGTATTGCTCAAACTTCATGAATGTGGTGCATGTTTTGAATTTTAGTTTTTATAGTATAGTATTGAACATTGTAGATGAGTTCGTCGTATGATTCTTCCGAAGAAGAATTTGATATGGAAGAGGAGGAGGATCTTGCAACGAAATTGTAATTGTAGAAGGACAAGATGTGGGTTGTGCAATCGCAATGTATTGATCGGTGCACCATGCACGTATATATAAGTACAGAGGTGGGCCACAACCTCAACTATACAGAGGAAACAGGAGGTGGGCCCTACACACAAATATACACGTACACAATATAC
>NC_041393.1:147682685-147714653 GCF_002162155.2 Triticum dicoccoides
AGTCGAAGCGGCGGCAGTGACGCAAAGACTGGAACGAAACTCCTCGAAGGTAGAAGTCGGCAGTCCCTTCGTCATCACATCGGCGAACTGTTGTGCGGCCGGCACGTGGAGAACCCGAATGCGTCCAAGAGCCACTTGCTCGCGCACAAAATGAATGTCCAGCTCAATGTGTTTAGTCCGACGATGATGAACGGGGTTGGCGGAGAGGTACACCGCAAAAACGTTGTCACAATAGACAACCGTAGCCTGGGAGACGTCGTGATGCAGCTCCTGAAGTAACTGTCGTAGCCAGGTGCACTAAGCAACAGCGTTGGCCACAGCTCGGTACTCAGCTTCCACGCTGGAGCGCGAAACCGTGGGTTGTCGCTTGGACGACCACGAGACGAGTGAAGGACCGAGGTAGACGCAGTAGCCAGAGGTGGACCGACGAGTATCTGGGCAGCCAGCCCAGTCCGCATCGAAGTAGGCCATCATCTCCAGAGAAGTGGACGCCGTGAGTGTCAGCCCAAGGGTCATCGTGCTGCGGACGTAACGAAGGATCCGCTTGACGAGAGTCCAATGGGAGTCGCGAGGGGCGTGCATATGGAGACACACCTGCTGAACAGCATACTGAAGATCCGGTCTGGTGAGAGTCAAATACTGAAGAGCACCGATGATAGACCGGTAGAAAGGAGCATCCAACGCTTGCGAGCCCTCAAGAGCAGAAACCTTGGCCTTCGTGTCAACAGGAGTAGCAACAAGGTGACAGTTGAGCATGCCAGCACGCTCAAGAATCTCGTGCGCATACTTCTACTGATGAAGAAAGAAACCGTCCGGGCGCCGAACAACCTCAATGCCAAGGAAATAATGTAGATCACCCAAGTCCTTGATGGCAAACTCGTCACGCAGCCGGAGAGTAATCTGCTGAAGAAGAGCTGCGGAGGAGGCCGTCAGGATGATGTCGTCGACGTAAAGGAGAAAATATGCAGTCGTGTCACCGTGGTGATAGACAAACAGTGAGGCGTCCGAGCGAGTGACGTTGAAGCCCAGTGTCTGAAGAAACTCGGCGATCCGCTGGTACCAGGCGCGGGGTGCCTGCTTGAGCCCGTAGAGAGAGTGGGACAGCAGACAAGCATGGCCAGGAAGTGAGGCGTCGACGAAACCGGTGGGTTGCTCACAATACACCTGCTCCTCAAGATGGCCATGGAGAAAGGCGTTGGAGACATCCATCTGATGAACAGGCTAGCCTCGGGACACTACGAGGTGGAGGATGGTGCGGATCGTGCCCGGTTTCACAACCGGGGCAAACGACTCAGTGAATTCCACTCTAGCGCGCTGGCGGAAACCACGAACCACCAAGCGAGCCTTGTAGCGCTCAAGAGTACCATCCGAGCGGGTCTTATGGTGAAAGACCCACTTGCCAGTGATGACGTTGGCGCGAGGAGGCCTGGGAACCAGTGTCTAGGTACGGTTCCGCTGGAGAGCATCGAAATCTTCCTGCATCGCCGCAAGCCAGTGAGGATCACGAAGGGCTGCGCGAGCGAACGCGGGAAGAGGAGACGGCTCCGCGGTGGAGGCGACGAGGACATACTCATCGCTCGAGTACCGGAGGCTCAAACGATGAACACCGGTAGGAGCCCGTGTAACGGGGCCAGGCGGCGCCATGGCAGCCACCAGTGAGGCGGCCGGCGTCGGAGACGGTGAGGCGGCCGACGTCGGGGCCGGCGTCGGAGCTGGCGAGGAGGCCGGCGTCAGGGCCGGCGAGGTGGCCGGCATCGGGGTCGATGAGGCGGCTGGCGTCGAGGCGACCGAAGGGGCAGCCGAGCCAGCAGCGCCCGATCCCGTCGCGGGTGAAGGGGGCGCGCCAGCCGCGCCGTCAGGTTCGGCCGAGGAGGCTGAGTGTGCAGGCGCCGATGTGGGGGCGCGAGGACCACCAAAGCCCGGAGGCGGTCCACGGGCCGAACGGGGCCGTCCACCTGAGGAAGTCGCTGAAGGGCCGCCGGTGGCCAGTGAAAGTGCTAGTTATCGACTAGAGGGGGGTGAATAGGAGATTTTTATCAAAGTCTTCAAAACATGGAAGTTTCGAAGACAAATAATAGAAATGACCTAATTGATATGCAGCGGAAGATAAACTACAACAAGCAAGCCATAGTCAAGTATGCAATAATGTGAACGTACAAAGACTAATAGCAGCTAGGTAGTAAGGATCAGGATGGAAGATAGTATGAACCAATCAACGATAGTAGTCAAGCAATGAAGTCAAACAGATAAGATAGATAAGCAATGACTTCACGAAGACAAACTCAAAGTAAAGGAGGGAAGGGATAGAACCAGTCACTTGTTGAAGACACATGATTTGTTGGACCAGTTCCAGTTGTTGTGACAACTGTACGTCTGGTTAGGGAGGCTGAGATTCAACTCAGAAGACCGCGTCTTCACCTTATTCCCCTTGAGCTAAGGACACACAGTCCTCGCCCAATCACTCTGGTAAGTCTTCAAGGTAGACTTCCGAACCTTCACAGACTTCGTTCACAGGTAATCCACAATGACTCTTGGATGCTCAGAACGCGACGCCTAACCGGCTGGAGGATACACAGTCCTCAAGTGTAATAAGTCTTCAGGTCACACATACAGAAAGACTTCAGTGATGCCTAACACTCTTTGGCTCTGGGTGTTTGGGCTTTGTGCTCGCAAGGATTTCTCTCTCAAAGGCTTCGAGGTGGGTTGCTCTCAAAAAGACAAAAGTCGTATACTAACTCTGAGCAACCACCAATTTATGGTGTAGGGGGTGGGCTATTTATAGCCACAAGGCAACCCGGCCTGATATGTCCGAAATGATCCTGGGTCACTAAGGAACTAACACGTGTTCCAACGGTCAGATTTCAAACACACACGGCAACTTTACTTGGGCTACAAGCAAAGCTGACTCATCCAGCTCTGGATAAGATTTTGCACTCATTGTCTTCGCTCGAAGACATAGGATTTGGGTTGAGCATCACTTCAGTCACTCTGACTTTGTTCACTTGGACCCCACTTAACAGTACAGTGGTTCCTATGACTCAACAAAGAAGAAAAGAAAACAACGAAACAACACAGTCTTTGCGCTCCATAGTCTTCGCTCAATGTCTTCTCATGTCATAGTCTTCAATGTGAATATCTTCAGATACCACCATTGTCTTCAATGTCTTCATACATTTTTAGGGGTCATCTCCGGTAGGTAAACCGAATCAATGAGGGACACTACCTGCGTTATCCTGCAATTCTCACAAATGCATTAGTCCTAACCAACTTTGTCGTCAATACTCCAAAACCAACTAGGGGTGGCACTAGATGCACTTACAATCTCCCCCTTTTTGGTGATTGATGACAAACTGGTTGAAGTTTTCAACGGGAATAAAGTATGTGAAATTGTAAAGGATAGGGTATTGTCTTCATAAGTGGCAAGGGCTCCCCCTGAAGATGTGCATATAAGTAATGTGCTTTTGGAATGCAAATGCACATGGCAGGTTGTAATTGTGGAGATCCTCTTCAACTTATGAAGATAATTCATCATGCATGAAATGATATAACTAAGAGAATGACATGCATAATGAAAAATGGACGTCTGCGGAATGATCTAAGTGCGGATTGATTTTAGTACGGAAGTTATCATCGCACATGAAAGAGAAAATGAGTAGCAGACGACCATCGAGTTTAAGTGTTACAACTCAAAGAACGAAATGTATCAAAAGCAAGAGTTGTAAACACTAGGCAAAATATAAGCACCCGCCCATATGAACCCGCTTGAAGACTATCAAACTCATATTCTTCTCCCCCTTTTGTCAGTAATGACCAAAAAGGTTTGAAGACATAGAGCATCTACTCGTCCTCATGAGGAGTAGGTGAAGCAGTAGGGTTGTCGTTGTTGTTTGGCAGTGCGGACGAACTTGGTGCAGTGTCAATGCATGCAGAAGTAGGGGGCGGTGAAGTAGCATCGTCTTCATCATCGATCACATTTGCATTCACAGTTGCCGCAGAGGAAGAATAGTCAGAGTCTTCAAGGGATGGAGTTCGTCGTAGGACATCATTCCATGGAGGAGTGGAGTCAAATTTGAATCGTTCAGTGAAGCCATCATCTTGAAGATCTGCTTCAGCACTGAGCAGGGTCAAACTCTTCCATGATCGCCGACAGGTTTCGTGAGTGACAAATGCATTCTTTGTGGCAAGATTTCGAATGCGATTTACATCCACCAAGAGACTTTGCATCTGACGCTTGAGCCAAAAATGATGCTTATCTTGTTTCTGATGCAGAGCCACAAGAAGTTCTCGGTCATTTAGGACCCGAGAGTGCTTCTTTGGCCTTTGAGCAATTGTGCTCTTAGTAGCTTCAGTTGGCGCACGATGAGGCAGACGAGTGTTTCCAGCCATCAGATAGACACGAGTTACAGCTTGGACTCCTTCCATAGGCTGAGTGAAGCTTTGGTGTTCATCATTTTGAAGACAAAGAGGCTTCTTGGCAGGCTCAGGGTATATGGCTTCAACTGACATATCAACCTCTGGTAGAAAGATCACATGATTGCGAGCAGAGGGCTGATAGTTGATAGCAGAATGTTGCTTGATGAGGCGCATGACCCATGGAGCATAGAATTTCAGGCCAAAAAGATCAGATCCAGATGCAGCCAGTTGCCTGATGAAGAAATCTTGTGCATTGAAGCTGATGCCATTGAGGATGTAAAAGACCAATGTCTTCATGGCTCCTTCAAGTTTTGCAGCTGATGAATGTCCTTTGATAGGCCATAGAGTCCGCCTGATGATGTGATATATGGTGCGTGGCAGATACTCAAGGTCATCAACAAAGAACTCCTTTGGGTATTCAGCGTCATGTGGCAATGGCTTCATCATGCTCAACATCTGGCTCATGTTGGGTTCAGGCTTATGGAAGATACTCTCCAAAGCATTGCGGTGGTTTTGACAACCAGGTTTGTACAGCTCTCCGGGAGTGGATAGGCCTGTAAGCTCAATGATGTCAAGAGCTTTGGCTTCATGATGAACATTTCCTGTCATCCACTCGAGAATCCATGTTTTTGTATCCCTGTTGTAGCCGCGAATGTTGAGGGTAGCATAGAATTGAAGCAAAAGTTCTTCATTCCAATGTTCTTTGTCTGTCACAAAGCTGAGCAGACCAGCATCATGAAAGCAGTCAAGTGCTTCTTCTAAGCATGGCAGTCCTGCAATGGCTTCAGTGTCGAGGCGCATATGAGGGAAAATGCGCCCTTGATCATACAGAACGCAGGAGTAATAGCTTTGCTGCTGATGACTCCAGAAACGATCAGATGATATTCTTGGCCTTGAGTAAGGGTTCTTTGAGCTGTCAAAGAAGGTGTTGTGGCTTTTGAAGCCATTTGCATTGAAGGACCCGACAGATGTGGCAGTACCTGGAAACCTTGGCAGTCTTGGCTTTGGTTTCTGGACCTGAGGCCTATGCTCAATGTGATAATCAAACTGAGGACCAGAGACATTAGGCGGAGGGACCAGAATGGGCCATCTTACTGTGATTAGCTCGCCATGGTTGTATTCTTGCTCAATTGTATAGGGCCTTGGTGTCGGAACAGGAGCAGTGGCAACAACAGTGGCTTCAGGCTGCACTACAGAAGCTTCAGGAGCAGGTGCAGCATTGACTTTAGGCATGTTGCTTGGTGCAGGCTCCACATTAGCTTCAGCCATGACTACGTCATGGACTTCATTCTTGTTAGTGGTGGCAGCCTCAACGTTTTCAACCTCCACTTGTTGAGCTGGAGGGTCTGGCACAGACACATTCACTTCAGGAACAGCTTCTTTAGGAATGGTGGGAGTAGGGACACGATCTTCTTGATGTTCGTCATCAGCTGATGCAGTCGGATTGTCTTCAGCAACTTGGGCTTCAGACACGGAGACATTCACAGTTGGAGTGGCTTCTGAAAACACTTGACGTGCAACAGGTTGATGGTGCACTTCTCCTTCTGGAACGCTCGGAAGAGGGACTTGAGGCCTTGGTCATTTGCGAAGCCTTTGTAATACAGGCGACGCCTTTGGAGATGGAGTAGGCAGGTCCTCATCCTCTTCAATTTGCACAGATGGTGTGACTTGTTGTTGTTGAGGAGTACTGGGGGAGTCTTGTTGTTGCGGGCGATCAGCCCATGATGCATCCTGAGCAATTGGCGTCAGAGGACGACCAATGCTGATGATTTCGCTGTTCGTGAGAACAGGCGATGATACCACGTTGTGTTCAATCTGAGGAAGAACTTCATCATCTTCAACATTGTCATGGTGACCAATGTCTTCAGCAGCGATGGGATCAACTGCTGGAATGTCTTCAGCTTCATGAGCCTCTGTGGAAGCAGGCTCATGAACAATCATTCGTAGTTCTTGATTTGCAGATGCAGGGCGAACCACTGAGATAGGTTCAACAACAAGGGGCTCTGTGGGAGCAGCCCGATTCTTCTTGATCTTGCGCTTCTTCTTGGAGGGAGCAGCATCAGAGGCTTCTGAGGGTTTCCTTTTTCTGGCTTCAGCCTCTGCAGCCCTCGTCTTCTTCTGTTCTGAAGAGGTTGACATGGCCTTTGGCTTCGAGTCAGTCATGCTGCTTGGGAAGACTATGCGAGGTTCATCCTGCCTTGAAGGTGCAGGCTGGACAGTTAATAGCTTCTTCTTCTTTGCAACCATCCTGGGGTCGATGCCAGGACGACCAAGAGCCTTGCACTTTTCAGCCTCATTGTAGGCAAGCACACACTTGTCAGCTAGATTCTTCATGCGCTCTCTAGAGCCTCGAGCTTCTTCACGCTTCTTGTGAAAGGCTTCTTTGAGCTCGTGCAGCATGATCTTGAAGTTTTTGACATCTTGCACGTTGAGCGTGGCCACATGCTTCTTGAACTGAGCCTTTTCATAGTCAATTTTGTGCTTCAGTTCGACTATGCGCTGAGCAATAGCTAACTCAGAAGCAATAGCGCCATTGAAGGAGACGCTGAGGCCAATGGGAAGTTGCAAATCATCAAAGCTGAGATTTGGTGTGTCAAACCACTCATCAATGAAGTTATGGATGATTGCCACGTCAAAGAGAGGCAAATTATTGAAGATATCTGCTTCTTCCTTGCTCTTGATCAGTTGCTCAAGAGCATCGTCTGCAAGATCGTCATCGCTGGACAGATCAATATGCTCTTCACGCAGAATGGCAGCAGGAGTCAATGTCTGATCAGTACTCTTGATGATTTTCTTTTTCTTCTCTGTCTTCTTGGAGATGCGTGAAAGATCTTCAGACTACACACTGTCTTCAGGAGATGCAGTGGCCAGTGGCTTCACACGAGAAGCTTTTGGAGGTGCACCTGATGATGAAGCCTTAATTTTCTTTGGCTTCTGCGGCCTTGAAGGAGGAGGTGGGGCTTCATCAGTATCTGCATCATTATCAGAATGATCCACTTTGGCACCTTGTACCAAGATGTATGAGATGAGGCCATCAAGGTTCGTGAAGGGGCCGATCTCATTTTCTTCAGCTTCACGTGTGCCGTCATCACGGGGAGCAGAGGGACCAGGATTGAAGTCTAATCCCCATGACTTCTTGTTTTCCTTTGCCGATTCCTTTGCATACTGAATGTTGCGCTTGAAGAGATTATCGTCATGACACCAGAGCAATGATGATGGATCGGCATTTTCAGGCTGTGGTCCACGGACCATACAAGCATAGAATTGTTGTGCAATAGCTTCAGCTTTGTTCTTGGGGGGAAGGCCTCGATAGAGAATATCACCCCAAGGACTTTTGATAGCATTTTTCTCAGCGTACTCCTGGGTCACGAACTTGTACTTGAACCATTGTTCAGCCCAATAGCGTCGAATCCATTGGATTCGGGTCTTGCGCTGATTATAATCCTCTTCAGGATCTGTCTTGTAGATTTCTGCGAGGTCATCAGGCAAATCTTTTGATGTTCCCCCTCGACGCTGTCTGTCACCCTTTCTTACTGATTTCTCTGCAGCCATGAACTTCAAACTGAATGGCTTCAATATGTTCAAAGGCTTCAAGGGCTTTCGCTTGCTGGTCAAACAGGAACTAGCTTCAGGAGAGTTAATGTGTTGCTGTAAGAATTCTGCAAACGAATGCAGACTATGAGAGCCAAGGGATTCTCCCACGGACATGTACCTGTGACAGCATTAGAGATGCGAGGGAAGGGGAAGAGGTCATATGCATTCTTAGAAGATTTTGAAGATAAATCAGTTTGAAGACATTGACCTCATGTTGCGAAGACATTCACTTATATGTTGAGAGTTGGTTCCAGATTTGTACGAATCCGTGAATAAGTACAAGTGAGGAATCTAACTATATATGAAGCTTAAGTGAATATACTAGGCAGTATGAGATGCAGACAGAATAGATCTAATATTGTGTAGACAGAAACCAATTTTGGTAAATAGGATGAATCATTGAGGATCAAAAAGATGGTAAAAATAGAGTTATATTTACCACACGAAGAACTGCTAAATGGGATGAATAGGAGACCGAGCAGTTCAATCCACCGTGCCCTAACTTGGCGACGGAGGACACCTACGGCAGCGGCGGAGAGGACGATGCCCGCGGCCGGCGTGAGGACGGCGTCGGAGAAGTTGCGGCAGCTAAGCGCTTCGTCGCCGGCGTCGTCGAGAGCTAGCGGTGGCGCTAGGGTTTTGACGAGGTGTAGAGGTGGAAGAAGGTTTTCTTGACCGCAGGGGACACGTATTTATAAGTAGGTGTGCGGCATAGCGCAATTACGCAGGTGCCCCTGCCTGTTCACATCCGTGGGACACGTGGCAAGCATGCAACATACTCAGAGTTGTCCCACATTCCCACGCCCGCCAAGTTTGTCAGATGGTTGTTCCGGCTTCTCCGGATTTCAACAATAAAGATGAATCATTAAAAAGGACTTGATGTTTGTCTCTGTGTCTTCTGCTGACAAGGATGCAGAGAAGACATTTGACAATTTCAATAGAATGCATATGATTTGGATAGATAGAGTTTGAGATAGAAAGCATAGAGAGATTAGGGTCCGATCACATTCACTTAGTTCAAAAGATTCACAAATGAAGACATAGCTATAAGTGAATGTTGTAAAGGACTGAATACTAGTATATATATATGAGAAAGAAATCAACTCAACATAGTGAAGTAAATCATGAAGATAAGTTGAAAGTTGAAGACAAATCAAATGCGAAGATATTCAACAATAATCGCCATGAGTGAAACACTTCAAACCAAGAAATTTGGTGGTGGCGTTACCCACCGTATAGGAAGTATTAGACCCAGACACGGCGCACAATTATCGTGGCGCTCCGAAGTCAAATTCCATGTTAATGTATTCACACTCAGAATGTAAGTCTTCATTGATTGAAGATATACTTTACTTCATGTGTTGCACATCTAAGTCATCAACATGCATAAGTGTTAGGATGTGTGCCTGATCACAGGACATTTGAGGATTCCAAGATATTTAGCTCACATCGTAACTTGCAAAACCTTTTCTCATCCAAGGGCTTTGTGAAGATATCTGTCAGTTGCTCTTCAGTGTTGACGTGAATGATGTCAATATCTTTCTTCATGACATGATCTCTGAGAAAATGATGATGAATTTCAATGTGCTTTGTCTTCGAGTGCTGGACTGGATTGTTGGCAATCTTGATGGCGCTTTCGTTGTCGCAGAAGAGAGGGACTTGTTTCAGATTGATGCCATAGTCCTTGAGAGTTTGCTTCATCCACAGAAGCTGAGCGCAGCAAGATCCAGCAGCAATGTATTCAGATTCAGCAGTTGAGAGTGATACACAGTTTTGCTTCTTTGAAGACCAACAGACAAGTGATCGTCCCAGAAAGTGACATGTGCCTGATGTAGACTTGTGATCGACCTTGTCACCAGCATAATCAGCATCCAAGAATCCAACCAGATCAAATCTTGAGCCCTTTGGATACCATAATTCGAGTGTTGGGGTGTAAGCCAAATATCTGAGAAATCGCTTCACAGCTAAGTGATGCGATTCCTTTGGTGCCACTTGGAATTGAGCACACATGCAAACACTAAGCATAATATCTGGCCTAGATGCACATAGGTAAAGTAAAGAACCAATCATGGAGCGGTATACCTTTTGATCGAACTCTTTACCATTGTCGTCGGGACCAAGATGGTGTTTGGCTGGCATTGGCGTCGTGTATCCTTTGCAATCTTGCATTCCAAACTTCTTCAGACAGTCTTTGAGATATTTTTCTTAAGATATGAAGATGCCATTCCTTTGCTGACGAATTTCAAGACCAAGGAAGAACTTCAGCTCACCCATCATGGACATCTGATATTGCTCTTGCATCATGTATCCAAACTCATCACTATACTTCTGGTTGGTGCAGCCGAAGATAATGTCATCCACATATATTTGGCACACAAATAGTTCACCATCATATGTCTTCGTGAAGAGTGTGGGATCGAGGGATCCAGGTTTGAAGCCTTTGCTCTTCAGGAAGTCTTTGATCGTATCATACCAAGCGTGAGGAGCTTGTTTGAGGCCATACAGTGCTTTGTTTAGTTTGTACACCATATCAGGATGTTTTGGATCTTCAAAGCCAGGTGGTTGAGCAACGTACACTTCTTCTTCAATCTTGCCGTTGAGGAATGCACTCTTCACATCCATTTGATATAGAAAGATGTTGTGGTGATTAGCATAGGCTAGCAGTATGCGAATAGCTTCAACCCTTGCTACAGGAGCAAATGTTTCATCGAAGTCAATTCCTTCAACTTGAGTATATCCTTGAGCCACAAGACATGCTTTGTTTCTGACGACTTGACCATGCTCATCTTGCTTGTTTTGATATATCCATTTAGTGCCAATAATGTTATGCTTGTGAGGGTCAGGGCGCTTGACAAGTTCCCAAACATTATTCAGCTTGAACTGTTGAAGTTCTTCTTGCGTGCCTTGAATCCATTCAGGTTCCATAAAGGCTTCAGCAACTTTCTTGGGTTCTGATATTGACACAAATGAAAAATGCCCACAGAAATTTGCTAACTGTGTTGCTCTTGAGCGAGTAAGTGGACCAGGTGCATTGATGCTATCAATTATCTTCTCAATCTGTACTTCATTTGCAACACGAGGATGAACTGGACGAAGACCTTGCTCATGCTGATCATTGTCATCATTGGGAGGATTGTCTTCGGTCTGAGCATTGTCTTCGGGTTGGTTTGGTGCAGAAATGATAAGTTCCTCTTCAGGCTGTGCTTCAGAAGGCATGATTTCACCAGTTCCCATCAGCTTGATAGATTCGCTGGGAGGAGCTTCATCTAATGTGCTTGGCAGGAGCTCTTGTTGTGAACCATCGGTTTCATCAAATCGCACATCCACAATTTCAACGATTTTGTAGTGAAAGAGGTTGAAGACTCTGTAAGAGTGCGATTCCTTTCCATAACCGAGCATGAAGCCTTCGTGAGCTTTAGGTGCAAATTTTGACTTGTGCTGGGGATCCTTGATCCAGCACCTAGCACCAAAGACTCTGGAGTAGCTGACATTTGGCTTCTTGCCAGTAAGGAGCTCATAGGATGTTTTGCTCAGAAGCTTGTGGATGTAAACACGGTTGATGATGTGACATGCTGTATCAATAGCTTCAGGCTAGAACTTTCTTGGTGTCTTGTACTCATCGAGCATTGTTCGAGCCATCTCAATGAGGGTTCTGTTCTTGCGCTCTACAATGCCATTTTGCTGAGGTGTGTATGGAGCAGAAAACTCATGAGTGATTCCCATTGTATCCAGATAAAGATCAAGCCCGGTATTCTTGAATTATGTGCCGTTATCACTTCTGATGTGCTTGATCTTGACGCCATAATTGTTCATGGCTCGATTGGCGAATCGTTTGAAGACATCTTGTACTTCAGTCTTGTAGAGAACTATGTGCACCCATGTGTATCTTGAGTAGTCATCAACAATGATGAAGCCATAGAGACAAGCTGTTGTTGTGAGGGTAGAGTAGTGAGTAGGGCCAAATAAGTCCATGTGTAACAGCTCAAAGGGTTGAGAAGTTGTCATGATTGTCTTCGAGGGGTGCTTCGCCCTAGTCATCTTTCCAGCTTCGCAGGCACCACACAAATGATCTTTCTTGAACTTGACACCTTCGATGCCTATGACATGCTTCTTCTTGACGAGTGTGTGTAAGTTCCTCATGCCAGCATGCCCCAGCCTCCGATGCCAGAGCCAGCATTCTAAAGCTTTTGCAAGAAGACATACGGCAAGCTGTGGACCTGCTGAGAAATCTACCATGTATAGATCATCTTTCCTATACCCTTCAAAGACTAGAGACTTGTCAGATTCCATTAGTACAAGGCAATGATATTTTCCGAATAGCACAATCATGTTCAAGTCACAAAGCATTGAGACAGACATTAAGTTGAACCCAAGGGATTCAACAAGCATCACTTTATCCATGTGTTGATCCTTTGAGATTGCAACTCTACCTAGACCCAATACCTTGCCTTTACCAGTGTCAGCAAATGTGATTTGACTCTTGTCGGATGGACGTAAGGTTGAGTCCATGAGAAGGCTTCGATCACCAGTCATATGATTAGTGCATCCGTTGTCCATAATCCATTCTGAAGCATGAGGTGTCATACCCTACAGTGTAGTTAGGAGGATAGGCTTCACAAGGTATGTTGTGAAGCATAAGCATTTGACGCACACTAGGATTATCACAGCTTAGATCAAGGTTAGAACACATAGTATGATAGGTAAGCGATCCATATGTGGAATACATAGTAAGTCATTTTATCATGTGTCCCTTAATGTGTTTTAGGTCCCCAGCAATAGTATCGGACGCCTTTGATTGCTGGCTGGAGACCATATTCTGCAAAAGAGAGTTAATTCTTCTTCACCACCCACATCTTCAGGGGTGGCTTAGAAGCAATGAGTCTAAGTGCAGCATCTGAGAATTTCGGCTTTGAAGCCCTAGCAAATAGCCTTGCAGGAGATGAATGATACTCATATGAATAAGCAGAAAAGTTCTTAGTCCTATGAACATGGCGGTATGAGGACACACGTTCATATTCATAAGTTTGAGTACGATTTCCCTGCAAAACATTGGCGTTAGGGTGACTCAAGTGAGTCATGTATTCATATGAAGCCGTTGGACCATATGATGCCTTTGGTCTGGGGTTTGTCTTCTTCCCTGGTGGTGTCATGATGACATTCATTGGAAGATTCTTAAGACAGCTTTTGGGAACCCAGATCTTCTTCATAGGTGGTCCATTCCTGCAGTTAGTACTAATATACCTAGCAAACACTTCACCATTCTGATTTTTGAACAATTTATAGTTTGCATCAAAGGATTCATCAATGATAATAGGATTAGCACAGGTAAAGCCAGATAAGGTGGATGGATCCATTGAAGGTTCCTTTGCAGCAACCCATGTGGTTTTGGGATACTGCTCAGGCTTCCAGTAGGAACCATCAGCATTCATTTTCCTCTCGAACCCAACACCCTCTTTCCTGGGGTTTCGGTTCAGAATCTGCTTTTTGAGGACATCACAAAGTGTCTGATGTCCTTTTAGACTTTTATACATCCTTGTTTCAAGCAATGTCTTCAACCTAGCATTTTCATCAGCAATAGCAATGGTATCCTCCGTAGAGGGGTTAGTTTCCACATCAGTAGTTGAAGACAATGCAACAGCAGCGGCATTGGAACATTCAGCAACAGAGCTAGTGTTATCACGCTCAATGCATTTTAAACATGGTGGTTCAAATCCATCCTGAGCGGAACTGATCTGTTGAGCGCGAAATGACTCATTCTCTTTTTGAAGATCTTCATGAGTCGCTTTCAATTTCTCAAGCTCTTGCTTCCTTTGAAGATAATCATAGGAGAGCTTTTCATAAGTGGTTGAGAGCGTCTCATGAAGACTTTCAAGTTCTTGGTACTTAGCATGAAGATTTTTTATGTCTTCAACTAAGGACTGTGAACGTGTCATTTCCACGTCCAACAGGTCATCGCTTTTGTCTAATAGTTTTTGAGTATGTTCCATAGCCCTTTGTTGTTCAGTAGCAATTTTAGCAAGTGTTTTGTAGCTGGGTTTGGATTCACAATCAGAGTCATCTTCACTTGATGTTTGAAAGTAAGCATCGCGTGATTTTACCTTGGCACCACGTGCCATGAAGCAGTAGGTGGGAGCAGGATCGTCCATGTCATCAGCTTCAGCGTTGGTGTGGAAGTCATTGTCTTCAGTGTTGAAGATGGACTTGGCAACATAGGCAGTGGCTAGAGCCAGACTTGCAACGCCAGGGTCGGACTCTTCTTCAGACTCCACCTCCACCTCCTCAGAAGCAGACTTCTCCTCTGAATCCATTTCCTTGCCAACAAAATCACGAGCCTTGCCAGATGAGCTCTTCTTATGTGATGAAGACCTTGATGAGGACTTAGAAGAAGACTTTGAAGATTTCTTCTTGTCATCAGAATCATATTCCTTGCTCTTCTTCTTCTTCTTCTCATTGTCCCACTGAGGACACTCAGAGATATAGTGTCCAGGTTTCTTGCACTTGTGACATGTTCTCTTCTTGTTGTCATGAGTGGAAGCTTCATGATTTCTTGAGCTAGATCGTGAAGACTTTCTAAAGCCCTTCTTCTTGGTGAACTTCTTGAACTTCTTCACAAGAATGGCAAGTTCCTTTCCAATGTCTTCAGGATCATCAGAACCGCAGTCAGATTCTTCTTCAGATGAGGAAATCACTTTTGCCTTCAAAGCGCGAGTTCGGCCATAATTGGGACCATAGATATCTCTTTTCTCAGAAAGCTGGAACTCATGTGTGTTGAGCCTCTCAAGTATATCAGACGGATCGAGTGTCTTGAAGTCAGGGCGCTCTTGTATCATGAGGGCAAGGGTGTCAAAGGAGCTATCAAGTGATCTCAGTAGTGTCTTGACGATTTCATGATTGGTAATCTCAGTGGCGCCAAGAGCCTGAAGCTCATTTGTGATGTCGGTGAGGCGATCAAACGTGAGCTGGACATTTTCATTGTCGTTTCTCTTGAAGCGGTTGAAGAGATTGCGAAGAACATTGATCCTCTGGTCTCTCTGTGTAGAGACGCCTTTGTTGACCTTGGATAGCCAGTCCCAGACTAGCTTTGACGTTTCCAGAGCACTCACACGGCCATACTGTCCTTTTGTCAGATGACCACAGATGATGTTCTTTGCAGTGGAGTCCAGTTGAATGAACTTCTTGACATCAGTAGGGGTGGCACCTTCACCAGTTTTGGGAACGCCGTTCTTGACGACATACCAGAGGTCGACATCAATGGCTTCAAGATGCATGTGCATCTTATTCTTCCAGTAGGGATATTCAGTTCCATCGAACACGGGACAAGCAGCAGAGACTTTGATTATCTTTGCAGTCAACATAGCTAAACTCCAGGTGGTTAAACCGAATCACACAGAACAAGGGAGTACCTTGCTCTGATACCAATTGAAAGTGCTAGATATCGACTAGAGGGGGGTGAATAGGCAATTTTTATCAAAGTCTTCAAAACGTGGAAGTTTAAAATACAAACAATAGAAATGACCTAATTGATATGCAGCGGAAGATAAACTACAACAAGCAAGCCATAGTCAAGTATGCAATAATGTGAACGTACAAAGACTAATAGCAGCTAAGTAGTAAGGATCAGGATGGAAGATAGTATGAAGCCAATCAACGATAGTAGTCAAGCAATGAAGTCAAACAGATAAGACAGATAAGCAATGACTTCACGAAGACAAACTCAAAGTAAAGGAGGGAAGGGATAGAACCAGTCACTTGTTGAAGACACAGGATTTGTTGGACCAGTTCCAGTTGCTGTGACAACTGTACGTCTGGTTAGGGAGGCTGAGATTCAACTCAGAAGACCGCGTCTTCACCTTATTCCCCTTGAGCTAAGGACACACAGTCCTCGCCCAATCACTCTGGTAAGTCTTCAAGGTAGACTTCCGAACCTTCACAGACTTCGTTCACCGGCAATCCACAATGACTCTTGGATGCTCAGAACGCGACGCCTAACCGGCTGGAGGATACACAGTCCTCAAGTGTAATAAGTCTTCAGGTCACACAGACAGAAAGACTTCAGTGATGCCTAACACTCTTTGGCTCTGGGTGTTTGGGCTTTGTCCTCGCAAGGATTTCTCTCTCAAAGGCTTCGAGGTGGGTTGCTCTCAAAATGACAAAAGCCGTATACTAACTCTGAGCAACCACCAATTTATGGTGTAGGGGGTGGGCTATTTATAGCCACAAGGCAACCCGACCTGATATGTCCGAAATGACCATGGGTCACTAAGGAATTGACACGTGTTCCAACGGTTAGATTTCAAACATACACGGCAACTTTACTTGGGCTACAAGCAAAGCTGACTCATCCAGCTCTGGATAAGATTTTCACTCATTGTCTTCGCTCGAAGACATAGGATTTGGGTTGAGCATCACTTCAGTCACTCTGACTTTGTTCATTTGGACCCCACTTAACAGTACAGTGGTTCCTATGACTCAACAAAGAAGAAAAGGAAACAACGAAACAACACAGTCTTCGCGCTCCATAGTCTTCGCTCAATGTCTTCTCATGTCATAGTCTTCAATGTGAATATCTTCACATACCACCATTGTCTTCAATGTCTTCATACATTTTTAGGGGTCATCTCCGGTAGGTAAACCGAATCAATGAGGGACACTACCTGCGTTATCCTGCAATTCTCACAAGTGCATTAGTCCCTCAACCAACTTTATCGTCAATACTCCAAAACCAACTAGGGGTGGCACTAGATGCACTTACAGCCAGCGGTGACGAGGCGACGAGGGGTACCTGCTGCTGAAGGGGAAACACCATCTCATCAAAGTAAACGTGTCGGGAGGTGAAAACTCGATGGGAGACGGGATCATAAGCGCGGTAGCCCTTAGTGTTAGGTGAGTAGCTGAGAAAGATGCAGGCGACGGAGCGGGGTGCAAGCTTATGAGGCGCAGTAGCGGCGATGCTAGGGTAGCAAAGGCAGCCGAAGATGCAAAGCTCATCATAAGAGGGTGCTGAACCGAAGAGAAGGTGATGAGGTGCAAAGTTCCCGCGAGTGCGACATGGACGGATGTTGATAAGGAGGGAAGCGGTGGCGAGAGCGTCAGGCCAAAAGCGCGGAGGCACATTGGCATGAAAGACAAGAGTCCGAACGCAGTCATTGAGAGTGCGAAGGATACGCTCAGCGCGACCGTTCTGCTGCGAGGTGTACGGGCAAGTGAGACGAAAAGTCGTGCCATGTGTGGTGAGGAGAGTACGAACAGCGAGGTTGTCGAACTCCTTCCCGTTGTCTGTCTGCAACGCGAGAATGGGACGACCAAACTGCGTGAGAACATAGGAGTAGAAGGCGGCGAGAGTGGATATAACATCCGACTTGCGGCACAACGGGAAGGTCCACACATAATGCGAGAAATCATCAAGTATGACAAGATAATAAAGAAAGCCCGTATTACTGGCAACAGGAGAGGTCCAAACATCACTATGAATTAACTCAAACTGGTACGATGCAACATGAGAAGAAGCCCTAAACGGGAGACGAGTTTGCCGAGGCGACATGCATGACACGAGTGATCCTCGTTCTTATTACACGTGAAAGAAAAACTCCTAAGTATATGGCGAAGGGTGGCAGGATTAGGATGACCCAAGCGAGCGTGCCAAAGATCCACTCCAGTGGCGAGAGCGACAGGGGCGGCGGAAGTGGTGGAGGTGGCGGAGTGAACCGGGTAGAGCTCGTCGCGGCTGTCACATCGGTGGAGCACCATCCGCGTGCGAGCGTCCTTAACAGAAAAACCACATTCGTCAAATTCAACGGTAACAGGATTTTCACGTGTAAGAGAACGAACAGAAACAAGATTTTTAATAAGTTCAGGAAAAACTAAGACATTAGACATGGATATTGGAGTGGAGTTAGACGAAAAATATGCATGACCTATATGGGTGATAGGAAGAGAGGATCCGTCACCGACGGTGATGCGGTTGGAAGTATGGACAGGATAGAAGGTGTGGAGGTTACCGGGATAAGCCGTCATGTGAACGGTGGCTCTGGTGTCCATGTATCAGTCGCCGCCGCCGGTGTAGCTGGACGGGGAAGGAGCGGTGTGAAGAGCCGCAAGAAGGGCCAGGTCCCACGGCGCCGACGGGAGAGCCTGCGGCGCGGCCGTCAGGGGCAGCAGCGGTGGCCCACCTGGCTGCGGCTGCTGGCCGTAGGGTGCCGCGTAGGGCGCCGCATGCGGCTGCGGCACGGCGTAGAACGCCTGGTGTGACAGTGGCCGGGCGCCGAGAATGCCCGGGGCAGGGCCCACCTCCTGTTTTCTCTGTATAGTTGAGGTTGTGGCCCACCTCTGTACTTAGATATACTCAACAGTAATGATAACGAAATTGAATGTCGTATTGAACTATTTATTGTTCGTCGTATGTATGCCCGCAACTATTTGTTTGAGTTGTAATGATAACGAAATTGAACTATTTATTATTGATTTATTTTATTTGTTTGATCATTTTTGCTCCTGTTTTTGAAATGTATATGTGGTTTGTGCGTGCTGCGCGCGCTGTATTTTTGCGCGTTGCTGGAGTGACGCGCGCGCTGCATTATAGCGGGGTTGTTGGAGCCAGCGCTGGTGGCCGCACTAAATCAGCCGAAGCGCGTGATAAACAGGTTTTTTACGCGCGGCGTGAAACGCGGCTGTTGGAGATGCTCTTATAAAACTGTTCCGTGAACAGGCAACAGCACGGACGGAAAACAGTCAACAGCTGCCCTATAACAGAGACAGACACACACCCGCCCACAGCTAGCCTCACCAATAGCTTCACTATCCATGGCTGCTTCACCGACGCTCCGTCACGTGGCCATGCTCCCCTTCATGGCAAAGGGCCACGCCATGCCGCTCATCCACCTCGCGCGCCTCCTTCTTGGCCGCCGCCTTGCCTCGGCCGTCACCTTCTTCACCACCCCGCGCAACGCGCCCTTCATCCGCGCGGGCCTCGCTGGTGCCGGCGGCGGCGCCGCGGTCGTCGAGCTTCCATTCCCCTCCGAGCAGGACGCCCCGCAGAGCACGGACGAGCTCCCATCGTCGACCAGTCTTGTCGACTTCGTCACCGCGGTGGCGGCGCTCCAGCCGGCGTTCGCGGACGCGCTCGCCAAGATCGAGCCCAGGCCGGACCTGCTCGTCCACGACGGCTTCCTCCGGTGGGCCAAGGACATCGCCGACGAGCTCGGCATGCCGCGGCTTGTCACCCTCGGCTTCGGCGGCTTCGCCACGTACGTCAATCGGGCAGTGACGGCACACAGGCCGCACGCACGCGTGAGCTCGCCATCCGAGCCGTTCCCGGTCCACGGTGTGCCGGACCTCCGCCTCACGAAGGCCGACCTCAACCCGCCGTTCGACGACCCGGAGCCTTCCGGCCCGCACTGGGACTTCATTTGCAAGAACCGCATCAGCATGTACTCCAGCCGGGGCATCATCGTCAACTCCTTCCACGAGCTGGAGTCGATCTACATCGACCTGTGGAACCGGGAGTTCGACATCAAGATGTGGCCGATCGGACCGCTCTCTCTCGCGGCCTCCGAACCGGCGGTCCAGACCAAGGACGACCGTGAGATCTCAGAGTGGCTCGACTCGAGGCTCGCCATGGACCGGCCGGTCCTCTATGTCGCGTTCGGATCGCAGGCCGAGCTGAGCCGGGCGCAGCTGGAAGAGATCGCCGTCGGGTTGGACAACTCCGGTGTAGACTTCTTATGGGTGGTCCGGTCCAAATGGCTCAATCCAGATGACCGGTTCAATGACTGGTTCGGAGACAGGGGCAAGGTGGTGGAAGGTTTCATCAACCAGCTCGGAGTTCTGAGTCACAAATCAGTGAGAGGATTTTTCACACACTGCGGATGGAACTCGGTGCTGGAGAGCATCGTCATGGGTGTGCCAATGCTGTCGTTCCCAATGGCGGCCGAGCAGAAGCTCAATGCCAAATTCGTCGTGGACGTGATCCATGTGGGGCTCCGAGTTCGGCCGAAGGAAGACGCCAACAAGGGAGGTAGTGGGTTGGTTATGAGTGGAGACGTGCAGGTGTTGGCAAGGGAACTGATCTTGGGAGAGGAAGGGAAACGCGCCGCTGCTAGAGCTGGTGAGCTCTCCCTGTCTTCTAGAAAGACCATGGATATAGGTGGCTCCTCGTTTGAAAACCTTGCAAAGATGGTTCAGGAGGTCAGTGAGACCCATGCCAATGGTGAGTAAATATAATCGTTGCTAGTGGTTGGTGAGCATGTGTATTAGGAGGGTTTGGAATCATCTGCTGGCTAGTCGTACAGGCTTAGTCAGAAACTCATAATTGTGGTCGATGTTTGTTTGGAGCTTTGTATTGTCTTAATGTGTTAGCGGAAGTACTTCACATTGGTCCGATAATTAAAAATGGTGCCCACACTCGTCTACAGTATGTGAAAAGTAAATAAAAAATAGTAAAACTATTTTACAAATCTGATTTTGCACGCACTGAGCATCTTGGATGCCTAAAATTTTCAAAATAAAAAAATGTGTCCGACCCGGACTTATTGATTTTGCCTAATAGATATATTGTACAGTGTTTTCCCCTATTGTATTAGCCAAATGATGAAACATCTTTGCCCAACACTCTTGATATTGCCAGACACGATTCCCGCAAAAAAAAAAGATATGGCCAGACACGAGAGATGCTCAACGACCCAGTTCATGGACCTGGCAACCTTGGTTTGTGACAACTAGCATCACGGACACTAGGGCGAGGGATAGAGGTCTTTAACCATGTTCATTGGGTTAGGACATGTTTTGTTTTCTTCCCTTGCAACACACATGCATGTTTGCTAGTTTAATAAGTAATAACAATAAGGCACCAAATATGTTTAAAAATACGAAAAAACTAACACTCATATGTGTGGCATCTTGCACATCGCCCACACGCCTTCATCACCACTCATTTTGCCACGTATAAACAGATAACATCAGCAGGATTTTTTTTTTGGCTTTTGGCTTAAAAATGTTTTATCTCCTAATTAAAAATTCAAATTAAGAATCTGTTTTCATCATTAAATCCGTCTCGACGAGATCTTCAAAACTAGACCCCATGTTGATATGTTTCGACAAAAATAAATTGCCTAAAAGTTGCCACGATGTTTACACTATAGTTGTCATAGTGCTTAAACTAAAGTTGCCATGTGGCAATTTTAGTTTGTAGAGCATGTCAATTTTAGTTTTTTGATGATGGCAATTCCAGTACTTTGACCATAAAAATTAGTTTTTGTATGAACCATGGCAATTTTAAGTGCATTTATCATGGCAATTTTAGTTTATGGTTCATGACAAGTCTAGTTTCTTAATTCCTCGTCTTATAATATGTCAAAATTTACTTTTAAATACAGAAGAAAATAGCTGAAACATATCATGGCAACTTCAGTGTAAACATCATGGCAATTCATTTGCAATAGACATGGCAACTTTTAACCCCCCAAAAAAATTCATTGAAATATATTGATATGAGATCTTGTTTTGAAGATCTCGTCGCAAGGGATTTAATGGTGAAAACGGATCTTCAATCGGATTTTTCATTTACAAGATAAAATATTTTAAAAACTAAAAATCCAAAAAAAAATCACATGCATGCATGCGGTGACATGACCCAATCTATGTGTTATAGGGTGTGTGGGCGGGTTTGACTCACACCACACGTGTAGGCGTTAGCGTTGTCCTAAAAATAATATCATCTATCAGATGAAACATTTATTTAATTCTTGTAACTTTATAATTCTTGATGGACAATTCAGATGAAAGTTGATTCAAACAGATTAGCAAATATGTGTCTATGTATATGCACTGAACAGCCTCTTGTGTTTGTGACATTCAGTGAAGAAAAATAGAAGTTACAATTTGAATGTAGATTGTGCACTCATTTGGTCTTAGACACTGCGAATTACCCAATCCTAATACGGGGAGGCAGTGACAATAAATAATAATACCGGGCGCCTTACTATCTCGTAATTGAAATGAGTACAATCTAAATCTCTTAGCAAGGATCCATTGGAGCGCAAGTCTTGTGCCTTGCAGCCACGGTAATTCCAACTCCAATAGCGTATATTTAAGTTGTTGTAGTTAAAAAGCTCATAGTAGGACCTTGGGTTGGGTCGGCCGGTCCGCCCCACGGCGATCACCGACCTACTCGACCCTTCGGCCGGCATCATGCTCCTAGCCTTAATTGGCCTGGTCGTGTTCTGGGCATATTACTCTGAAGAAAGTAGAGTGCTCAAAGCAAGCCATCGCTTTGAATACATTAGCATGGGATAACATCATAGTATTTCCGTGTTTCAAATAAGTCAGTGAGGCGGGCGCACAATACGCCAATATATTTGGTTGTGTCCAAGGCCAATTCATGATTAGATACTTGACAATTTCGGTTTATTTCGACGCCTCACTAATGCGGAGTGGAAATATATGAATAACACGTCTAGAGAAGCGTTTGAGCAATTGGAAGGGCAAATAGCTCTCCGTTGGATGATGATCTATATTTTCAATTTTCTTCTCATAAAAATGATTCTATATATGCTCTCCGTTTTCAAACTTCCAAAAGGAGCCATGCAAAGGCTGGGACATTACATATCCAAAATCTTTTGGCAAGGGGACAGTGGAAAGGAAAAGACATAGGTCAACGAAATGAAGCGTGGATTGTCGACCAAAAGCTCAATGAGGTATGTTGGAAATATATCATAGAGGAAATAGTAAATGTATTTTTATTTTATTTTTCATGTTCATAATCAAGTTTATTGTTGTGTTATAATTGCGTCAATTCTTTAATATGACATTCAGAGAAAACCTCAATTGCACATGTGGAAATATAAACACCAAATGAATCCCTAGTCATGCCTCAAGAACTAGCTCATGTATTAATGATGGTCTTATTTTCATGATCATGGGCATTGTTAAACTAACAAGGATGATGAAAACACATTGTTATTGAAACAATGGTGTCGAATAGACTCGACTTATGAATTACTACGAAATCACATCATTATTGTGTTGTTGATACTTTCATACAGAGTGTTAACGTCTACTTACTTACTTATATCATGGTAACATTTTTCAAATTAATCGACATTTTGAAATCCTCGAACATTTCTCAAGCCAACACTTTTTGAAATCCAAGAACTTTTTTCAAAATTCATGTGAATTTTTTTAATTCAAAATGCATGGTTTTTAAAATTCAGGAACATTTTTTTAAGTTTGTAATATTTTTGAATTCATGAACATTTTCTAAAATCCAAAATATCTTCTATAAATGGACTTTATTTAAAATTTCAAAAATAATTTTAATGGAATCATTCCATAAAAGAATTGCTAGTACATGCGGATTTCGAAGTGGGCTGCCCATTTCAGCTTGTGTGGTTTTATGCTTGTGTGCTTGCTACACATCGAGGTACTCTTACTCTGTGTTTTTGTAACGTCCCGGATACAACTTTTCATATTTATAACTCCAACTCTTGCCATTTCCGGCTATGCGATATGATATTTCCTTCGTGGTTGAGTTTTGTCTTTTGTTTTGCATTTTCTTCATGTCATGCATCTCATCTCATAGCATCATGCGCATTGCATCTGCATGTTTTCACAAAGTTTGCATCCGCTCGTAGTTGCAGCGTCCCCCCTTGCTTTCGTTGACCGTTCCGAGACCAACCTTGTTCTTCGTTTTCCCTCTTGCCTAAATGGGAGTCTCTTTGTATAGTGCATCGACCCCTCGCTCGTGTCCGAAACTTCCACGAACCCAACCCGCTCAGTCATCATCGTTGCTTTCAGATCATCCCCAAACATCTATAAAATATCTTTGGTTATTTGTTGGGCTCTTCTAGCCTATTTTTCTCGGTCTGTCTGATTTCGATCGGAGGGACTAGATCGCCCCAAACTAACCTACCTGCTATATAACCAGACAAAACCCTAAAATCTAGGGAGATGTCCCATCCATCCCGTCTCGGCCGCCGCCACTTTCTTCCTCGGGATCTCATCCCGATCCAATTCCACCAACCGAAGCCACTTCCTCCTTCCTAGTTTTCCCCATCGGGCCAACCATCTCCTCTCCCTCGATCCACCCATTCCCGCAGCTCCTCCCCACGGCTTCCAGATCGAGCGAGCTCGATCTCCAGCAGCAGCGCCTTGGTTGCCCGCAGCTCCGTCGCCACCGGGAACGAGTCCCTCCGCCCCGGAAAGTTCCCGGCGCCTCAGCCTCACCCTCGCGACCCCGCCGCCTCCAGTGAACATCGCCGGCGACCACCTTCAGCAGGACCCCGCGCCCCTGCCTCTCCCTTCCTCTTCCTTCTCTCCTCCCTCTCTCACCTGCTCTCTCTGTTCATGCAACAAGGAGCCCCCGAGGAGTCTGCGCCGGCCATCCTCGCCTCCCGCGCCCGGACATCGTCGTCCTCGAGCTCCCCGACCCGTTCCCGCCTACCTCGCCGCCGGTGAGTTGTCGCCGTTCAGCAAGGCCCCCTCGTGACCTCCCCGTTCCCTTCCCCGGTTCGCTTCTCTCTCTGAAACTCCCTCTGTTTTCTCTGGGCAGCAGCACCGTCAGAGCTTCTTGGTCTTCGCCGCCTTCAACCGTTGCCCATGTCCCGATCCGAGTCCTCCATGCCAGGTCCTCCGGCCCCGTAGGGACGCCACACCGGAGTCGTGCCATCCAGCCGCTCTCCAGAGTCCCACGCGCCCCTGCGTCGTCGCTGCCTTCTGATGAGCACGAGCTCGATCCCCTGCTTCCCTGCATCGAAGGAACCAGGCGCGTTGACTTCGACTGGGCCGGCCTCGCCTAGGCCCACCTCGCCTCGCCGTTTGCAGCTCCCACCTCTACACCGAACGACCCAAGGCCACTTGGTGAGCAGTCCCAGATCCAGCGCTCACTAGTCCGGCCCAGTTCCAGTGGATTTGGCCCGTGTCATGTTTTTTCCCTATTCTGCAAATTTGCTAATTATCGAGAGACTGCAGTTTTTCAAAAAAAAAAAACCTTTATATTCATGCATCAATAATTCACTAACCATGCATCAGAATTAAATAAACTATATATGTAAGATGCTCAGTTTTTCATGTACTTTCACAATATGCCACTTTCATCCATGTTTAAAATGTTTAAAATGATGTGATTAAATTTGCTCAAATGCCATGCTAAAATGCTTTATTTCATAACTAATTAATCATAGCTCTGAATTTGATAAAATTTATATGTAAATGGGGTAGAAAAATGCCTAGTTTAACATGGTACACTTTATTTTCCTATTTAACAATAATAAAATATGATTTAGGGCAGAACAATACCAAATTTGAAATATGCATATGGGGATTTTTCAGAATTGTTGTTTGTTGTTTCCGGCCTCATTTAAACTTGCCTAAATAGTTAGATTACTTATGTTACACCTCTTGCCACGTTTAACAATATTTAATATTGTTTGGTAGTTTAAACAAGATTAAACTAAATATGTCAATGTGGTGTTTCGTCAATATGCAACTCGTTGCATATTGAGCTCCACTTAACTTGTAGTGTTGTTTGTGCACTTTGCCATGCCATGCTTCATTAAACCGGACATGCATCATACTTGATTGTGCATCATGCCATGTTTATGTGTGGTGTGTTTATCATGTTGTGTGCTTATTCTCGATAGTTTCTGTTTCATTGTGATCGTGAGGGTTTGTTCGTCTACGCTTGGTTCGGCTTCATCCGTTCATCTTCTTCATGGACTCGTTCTTCTTCCTTGCGGGATTTCAGGCAAGATGACCGTCACCTTGGATCTTATTACTATCATTCTATGCTAGTTGCCTCGTTCTATCGCTATGCGGCGCTACCTATCACTTGTTTACCATGCCTTCCAAATTGCCATGTCAGCCTCTAACCTTTTTCACCCTTCCTAGCAAACTGTTGCTTGGCTATGTTACCGCTTTTGCTCAACCCCTCTTATAGCGTTGTTAGTTGCAGGTGAAGTTGAAGATTGCTCCATGATGGACAGGATTTTGTTGGGATATCACAATATCTCTTATATTATTAATGCATCTATATACTTGGTAAAGGGTGGAAGGCTCGGCCTTATGCCTGGTGTTTTGTTCCATTCTTGCCACCCTAGTTTCCGTCATATCGGTATTATGTTCCCGGATTTTGCGTTCCTAACGCGGTTGGGTGATTTATGGGACCCCCTTGACAATTCGCCTTGAATAAAACTCCTCCAGCAAGGCCCAACATTGGTTTTACCATTTGCCTACCACCTATACCTTTCCCTTGGGAGTAATTAACCCAAGCGTCATCTTTATTTTAGCCCCCCCCCCCGGGCCAGTGCTTCTCTAAGTGCTGGTCCGAACCGAGCTGCCCGCGGGGCCACCTCGGGGAAACTTGAGGGCTGGTTTTACTTGTAGCTAGTCTCATCCGGTGTTGCCCTGAGAACAAGATATGTGCAGCTCCTATCGGGATTGTCGGCACATCGGGTGGCTTTAATGGTCTTGTTTTACCATTGTCGAAATGTCTGTAAACCTGGATTTCGAGACTGATCGGGTCTTCCTGGGAGAAGGAATATCCTTCGTTGACCGTGAGAGCTTGTGATGGGCTAAGTTGAGACACCCCTGCAGGGTATAAACTTTTGAGAGCCGTGCCCGCGGTTATGTGGTAGATGAGAATTTGTTAATGTCCGGTTATAGATAACTTGACACCAGATTTGAATTAAAATGCATCAACCGTGTGTTTAGCCGTGATGGTCTCTTTTCGGCGGAGTCCGAGAAGTGAACACAGTTTTTGGGTTATGTATGAATGTAAGTAGTTTCAGGATCACTTCTTGACCACTTCTAGTTTCTCGACCGTTTCGTTTGCTTCTCTTCTCGCTCTCATTTGTGTATGTTAGCCACCATATATGCTTAGTCGCTGCTGCAACCTCACCACTTTAGCCCCTTCCTTACCCATTAAGCTTCGCTAGTCTTGATACCCATGGTTATGGGATTGCTGAGTCCTTGTGGCTCACAGATTACTACAACAACAGTTGCAGGTACAGATTTTGCGATGATCATGACGCGAGGGCGATGTTACTTCTCTTGGAGTTCTTCTTTGGTTGCTTTTTCGATCAGGGGATAGGTTTCAGGTCGGCAGCCTGGGCTAGCAGGGTGGATGTCGTTTGAGTTTCTGTTTGTGTTTCATCCGTAGTCGGATGATGCTCTTATGTAAGATGATGTTGTATTCGTGTGGCATTATATGCCTTTTGTATGTATCCCCATCTATTATGTAATGTTGATGTAATGATATCCACCTTACAAAAACGTTTCAATATGCGGTTCTATCCTTGGTGGGACCTTCGAGTCTCTTTAGGATAGTATCGCATATTGGGCGTGACAGTTTTGGTCACCATATTTAGATTGGCCATCCTAGAGATCTTTTGTTGTCCATGTAAACATTGTGACATAGTAATAAAGTTCCCGATCTTGACTTATAAAAATAGGATGTTTTATTCTATTATTAAAATCACTAATTAAGGGGCACTCCTTGCAAATGTCATTCTCACCTTCGCAAGTTGCTACAAGTGACGCATATATGCATCACTTGTCGTAACATGGGATTTTCCCTTTTTTTGTAGGTTCGTTTATTCAAAATGTTTATCTCCTAAACCATGAGTCTAAATCTCAAATCGTTTTCGTCAATAGATTTCTTATGGTGAGAATTTCGAAACTAGATACCATGTTAATATATTTCAACGAACTTTTTTTCATGAAGACAACCAGAAGAAAAATATTGACACGGAAGCACGATTTCCCCCCACTTTTTTCCCTTTTCGAGAGGCACAAATGTGCCTCTCGTGGAAACAATTATATGGCTCCACGAGAAGTAAATCTTTGCCTCTCGCAGAAGCAAATATATATATATATATATATATATATATATATATATATATATATATATATATATATATATATATATATTTCCCTTTTATATAGGCACAACTGTGCCACTCGCGGAAGCAAACATATGCCTTCACAAGAAGCAAATCTGCGCCTATCACAGAAGCAAAAAAGGCGTGTCTTTTTCCTTTTACAAGAGGTATGACTGTGCCTCTCGCGGTAGCAAAACTGTGCCTCCATGCGAACGAAGAAACACATGTTTTTTTCCTTTCCGAGAGGCACAGCTCGAGCAAGCAAATCCGTGCCTCTATGAAAAGCAAATCTGTACATCTCACGAAAAAAGCACATTTTTTTACTTTTCGAGCAAATTTGTGACTCTCGCGAAAGCAAAAAAATGTGTTTTTGCGTATATTATATATATATTTATTGAAAACTTAAGGAAACTCGGGCAAAAATTAAAGTAAACAAAAACATCTAAAACCCGAAAACACGTATAGAAAAGTTATATTTTTTTTACCGAAGAAGCACTCTTAGCCCAGCAAAAGCGAGCCCTGCGGGTTAGTTGCTCCCCTGTATCATTCCCAAATCTTTATCTTTACCTCTTTATACCTACTAGCAAACATGCCCGTGCGTTGCCACGGGAGAAAAAAATCATCCCTCGTACACATAGCAACCACATCAACAAATCCCTTGAATCTTTTACGATGACGCATGACAAACAACATAATAAGTTGTATTATTGCATATAAAAACCTAAAAGTTGGATGATTTTTCAAGTGTACTCAAAGTGTTTCCAACTTATTAGATAATGGAAATATCAACCTAGTTGTCGCTATATTTTTACACCTTTATTGTAATTACTCCTCGGTGATGCCCAACAAATATTGATGAAAAGAGCAAAGTATTTTTTATTACTCAATGATAGCATGTGCATAAGAGCATTATTTTTATCTTGCTGATATATGTATTTACAACTGTAATCCAAGTCAAGATTCTTAATTTGTAGGAATCAACATCCTCTATGATGCCAATAATAGCTCTCGTGAGAGCGTCAGACTATCATATCTACACAATTTAAATGGGGTAGGGGACATATGTTGTAGGCATTTTCAAAATACTCCATAAAAAATAGCATTTAACGTTGCATTCCAAATGTAATTTTAGAAATGTTAACATGTAGGATAATAGCATATTTCCAATGTACAAATTTTTCTAAGAAATTTTCATATACAACATTTTTTATTTAAAGTTAGTTTAAAAGATATGAATATTTAGAAAAGCATTTGAATCTGCCCAAAAAAAAGAAAAAAGTTAAACAGAGAAAAGCTGGGCCAAAATTACAAACATTATGCATGCAGCCTATCACAACATTTTTTATTTAAAGTTAGTTTAAAAGATATGAATATTTAGAAAAGCATTTGAATCTGCCCAAAAAAAATAAAAAAGTTAAACAGAGAAAAGCTGGGCCAAAATTACAAACATTATGCATGCAGCCTATCTGATAAATGAAGCTTGGGCGAGACACCTATATCCTACGCCATCCTGTATTTAAAGAGAAAAATGATGAGAAAAGCAAAGAAGAAAAGGAGAGCAGGTGGAAGTGAGGGCCTTTAGCCAACGTACTACCCAAGCACTTTTGATATAATACGAGACCTATATTTAATGAACTCAACTAACGGCCGATGCAGCGACTCGAAAAAAACGAATCGTTGTTGACTTACCGGTGGCATGGCGGGTAAATATTTACAACTTCTGGGGCAATTTCGTGACATACGACAGAAACCCATTTTTTTTATTATTAGGTAAAGATAAAGATAATCTCCCCTAATAATAAAGTGGCGACTGGCTCCGGTCGTACGTCGTTGTACATTTTGCAAACAAGTCCATGTACTTTTGTGAAATCCACCCGCAGTCCAACCTACGTGAGAGCAGAAAAACGTTTCGTGTTTTGCATAAAACCTCCTGAGGTTTCGGTTACTCAACCCGCAGTCCTATTTTAAGTGGCAATAGAAAACTCTTCGATTTATTCAGAAACCCCCCTGAGATTTCGGTTAATTAAGCCGCTGTTCGTCTAGCAAATAACCTCTTTTTTATATAGATTCAAATGTTTTTTTTCAAATATTCATATCTTTTAAATCGTAACTCCAATTTTAGAATGTTATATATGAAAAATTGATTAGAAAAATGTGTACAATGTGAATATGATGTTATTTTTATCTGTTAACCATTTCTAAATATTGTTTAGGGATAGATTCAAATGCTGTAAAAATATTCATATCTTTTAAACCATAACTTCAATTTTATCATGTTATATATGAAAATTGTTTAGGAAAATATATGGAGAATCTGAATATGATGTTGTTTTACATATTAATAATTTTTTAAATGTTGTTTAGGATGGAACGTTAATCAGTAGTGGATGATCCTTTTTTTTGTACCAGTGCAAATTCAAATTGAAAATAAACACCTCAACAAAAACAAATTGGAGACGAAAGAAACCATCTATAACCATGCATGTCCATCGGCGAGAGTGGGAAGAAGGATAAATGGCAAGGCTATAAGATGCCATGTTGCCTAGTGGGGTCTTGAGTCATGGTTATTGTGTTAGGGTCGTGTGGTATTTTTTTCCTTCCGTTGCAACGCACGAACTTTTTTGCTATTAATAATAAACTAAATCGGGTTTCTGGTTGTACGTCATAAAAAATACCCTCAAAGTTGGCAAGAATTACCCACCAATGCCACCCGTAAGTTAAATCAAAAAATGATTCGTTTTTTCCAAATTCGTCGTCGTACTAAGTTCTTATATAAAGGTGATACTGCAAATTCAACATAAACTTGGAGATGGCGCAGTGGATCAAGCATGTTAGTCCCATCCTGGACCACCAAGGTTCGAATCCCAGGTTCTACTAACTTTTCCCCACCATTTTTGTCACGCACTGCGTGTTAATGGGCCGGCCCGCAGGGCGTGACGCCTATGTTTGTTCTTTTCTTTTTTGCATTTCATCTTTTGTCTTTTTTTCTCATTTCTTTTTTTGGGTGTTTTTCCTTCTTTAAATTAATTTGAGATTTCCAAATTTCAAAACAGTGTAAACTTTTTAAATCATGTTTGAGAAATCATAAAATATTTGTGATTTCAAAAATGTGTGGGACATCATAAAAAAATTCGTAGTTTTAAAAATATTAGTGATTTTAGAAGAGTGTTCGCAAATTATTAAAAAAAATGAAAATTTGGAAAAAAATGACAGGAAATAAAACTATGTTCATGATTTTGAAAAAAATTCGTGTATTCAAAACAAATTCGTGAATAATACAAAAATGTCCACGAAATTTTAGAAAATATTGAAAAACTCAAAACAAATGCAAGGTTTCTAAAATCGTATTTTTTTTTAATGATGAATATTTTTTTCAAAATCGTGGTTTTATTTTTACTAAATAGTTACTCGTAAATCACGAACATTTTTTTCCAAACTGTGAACATTTTTAAAAACTCGTGAACATTTCTTTCGAAATAATGAACAATGTTTTTAGAAATTTGAAAAAAATTCTCTTAAGTCATGAACATGTTTTTCAAATAATGAATATTTTTTTGAAATAACGAACATTTCAAAACTAAATACTACTTTGTCAAAATCGTGAACATTTTTTAGAATTAGCGAACATTTTTTCTGAATCGTGAACATTCTTTACAAATTCGTGAACATTTTTCGAATTAGTGAACATTTGTTTTAATTTTTTAAATTATGAACATTTTTTTAATTTTGTCAACATTGTTTTTACAAATTCATGAACAGTTTTTGATTTCTAGAGCATTTTTCTGTAATCATGATTTACTTATTTTGTGAACATTTTTTAATTTCACAAACATTTTTTTGAAATCATGAACATTGTTTTAAATTCATAAACATGTTTTGCCAAATTCATGAACAGTTTTTGAATTACCAAGCACCTTTTTGGAAATCATAATTTTTTTTTGAAATCATGATTGTTTTATTCAAAATTAGCAACCTTTATGAAATTTAGGACCTTTTGATATCCCGAATTATTTAAAGAAAGTAAAAAAAGGAAAAGAATAAAAAGGAAACATCCGCACTGGCCACGCATGGGCTGGCCCATAAGGGGAGC
>NC_041393.1:147714842-147722241 GCF_002162155.2 Triticum dicoccoides
CGTGCCCACACCATTATTGTAGGCATAGAAGTTTTGTTTTTCAATTTTTCTTCACAACTTTAATTTTTCCTTTTCGTTTTTAAGTATAAGATTGTTTTTCTATTTGAAAAAATCTTCATGTTATTCAGAAATGATTGAATTTTTAAAAAATATTCGTATTTTAGAAAAATCATCAAGTGTTTGCAATAAAAACACGTTCAATGTTTAAAAAAACATTCCCAAATTTTGAAAAAAGTTCCTGTATCCAAAAAATATTTGCATTTTAAAAATATTCAAAATTTTAAAAAGCATTCCTACTTTTTTTTTCCTTTTTTCATAATTGTTGAAATTCTTCAAAAATATTTATTTCTAGCTAACCAAAAAAGGTGATACAATGTTTCGGGTTTGCTACAGTTTGTGAGGTTTCTGGAGTGCGCACAATATAAAAAGAGCAATGCTATGACAGTTTTTATGAAATCCTTTTCATACTAGTTCAATGTAACAATGGTTAGCTAAGCTGACAGGGTCGTTATGATCCAAAAAAAAGTAGTACCTAGAGTTTTTGTAAGATTTATAAATAGGAATAGGATTTAAAAAAAAGTAAAACAACACATGTGTCTTAATAGGCTGGCCCGCTTCGCTCACGACTATATGGGAGCCCGGCAATTTGAAGATTAATGTGTCCAATAGGAGGTCCCAACTTTTATGAGATGTTTTTGCGCGGTTTTCTGAGGCTGTTTTCATCAGTTTTTCTTGCGGTTTTTGGTTTCTTGTATTTTTACTAGTTTTTTTTCTTTGGTTTCAAATACATCTTGAATTTTTTAGTTCATGTTATAAACTTTCCGTATACATGCATAGAATTTTTTGATGCAACTGGAAGATTTTTTAAATACATGATTAGGATTTTTCAAATACATGTTTCGAACATTTTCTTTGAATGAATGTTAAACGTTTTCAAATGTATGTTGATCCTTTTTTCAACTATATCAAATAGTGTTTATATATTACATGAAATATATTTTCACAATTAATTAAGAGTTTTTGAAAAATTCATGAACATATTTATTTAAGTGCATGATATTTTTCTTAAAATGTTGGAGTATATTTTCTGAATGGTACGAACCATTTTAAAAAAATTGCACAAACAACTTTTACATTGTATAAAAATATTTTTTGAAATATCACAAATTTGATTTTAGAATGTATAAACATTGATACATGTCACCTACATATCTGATACGAATCATTTTATGTAACTTTAGCAGGTTTGTACATTGTATAAACAATTTTATAAAATGTGACAAACATTTCTCGAAATGATGCACTTTTTTTGGATGGTAAGAGACATTTAAAAAAAATCTATGAACATTAATTTACAATGTGTAAATGATTTTTTTAATATCAAAAACATTTTTTCTAAACAGGTGAACATTTTATAATGCCACAAACATTTTTAAAAAATGCTATAGACAATTTTAAAAAGTTAACTTACATTACATGAAGATATTTTCCAATGTGTGATGAATAGTTTAAAATTTTAAGTAAGGTAATTTAAAATATTTAAAATATTATTTTCATGATATAATAAAAGTTCAAAAGGAAGAAAGAAAAGGAAAAGAACAAACGAACTAATGTTAGTACCAACTAACGCCTGGTAGCGCAACACGCAGAGGCGGGAAGATGCTACCGCTCGCTATGAGAGCTATAGACGCCCCCCCTAAAAGTGAGATAGACTCACCCCGTTGATGGTCCCTCAAGGCCCGACCACCACATTTGCCAACTTGAGCACGCGGGCCTCCTGCAGATTTACACACACATACATATATGTGAGTTATGGGTAAACATGGGCATGGGTGGCCCATCTAGCCCGACATCTATGTCAGGCTTGGCCCTCACTTTTTAGCCCGCAGCCTAGAAGCTAGAAAAAGCCTAGTGAAACCTGATGTTTTTTTCGGATTTTATATAAAAACTAGATAATTGCCCGTGCGTTGCAACGGGAAAAATAGGTATAGCTCGAACGACGTGTGCAAGCTTAACTCCGAGTTATCACACATGAAAATGCATGCATGTTGTCTCTTCTCCATCATCAATCCTTCTCTCTGATTGTACTCTCACAAATATATATTGTCCCTCGCCATGAATGAAATCTCCGTCATCAATCCTTCTCTTTGATTGTACTCCCACAAATATTGTCCCTAATATTATTCTTCCTAACTCACATATATGGCGACAATGAATGTTATTGGTGATGCACATGGCCTCATTGTGTTGTTTGCTTAATCACCAAACCAGCCTATTTCATTTATCAATAAACTAACCCTTGTACTGGACACAATCATTCAAATACACAATCATTTAAGAAGAAAGCAATGGACAGTGGCATTGGATGACAAGTTGAAAATAAGAAACTCGTGAAAACAAATAACCAACTCTCATTCACATGGTAGAGAAAATGTCCATCACCACATAAAGATGATGTGTGATAATCAGAAAGATAACATTCAATCAATCTTCTGCGGACCATTGAGAAGTTTGTGTGAACTGGATCCATATAACGATAGTTTGTTCTCTTGATGGTTGCATAGTATCTGTATATTTCCTGTGTCGGTTCTCTTAATTTTCATTACATGCAAAATTTCCCATCAATGAACAGAAATCAAAATATTTCCCATTCAAATAGAAGAATAATCAAACTTCACGATAAAGTTGAGATTTGTAAAATATGTAAGTTCACTTGCAGCTGAATAGTAGGCCATTACCAAAGTGTATATGTAACCAGGTACTGTAATATAATCCAGCGAAATCAGGGGATGATATACAATCCAACAAAATAATTCACAATCAGGTTATGTTAATGTGGAGTGAAGGTCAAGATCACAAAATAAATATGGCACATGTGTATTGAGCGCCTGATTTTCCCGAGAAATATGAAAAAAGTACATTTGTGGGATGACCCTGACAGAGAGGAAGAGGAACATTACAACAATGAAGAAAAAGCAATATAGAAGTACATGACTGGACCATGTACGCTAGCTCCCCATGGAGGCATTTCCTGTAGAAGATCCTCGTAACAATTCCATGGAAAAAGTAAATCAAATATGGCAATCAAGCAGACAAGAAAATTAACTGAAAATTACGAACAGAAAAGCATTTATAAATCTTGAAAGGATTTAACAGACCAAGCCTCGCAGCAACACTGATTACCTCTACCGCGCCGCTCGCTGCCACATCCTTCTACCTAGAATCTGGAACTTGGCGTTCAGACGGTCGTTTGCGTAGGAGTCTGCGGTCTAGCCAACCTCGATCCTTTCGGAAAACTGCGCGACGTCTTCTTTTTGCATCCCATCTCCCAGTGACTCGGTGATGAAAAGGGTTTGGGTGTGGTTCTATGCCTGGATGGAGTAGAGCACGAGTCTGAATCCGGCTGTCCAATCATGAACTGGTGGAAGACGCAGATGGGGAGGGTTCAGCGGCGATGCTTAGGGCGACACATCAGGAAAAGGCTCGACGGCGGCAGTCAACATAGGATGGCAGAGGCAACGTGGGTCTGGGCCTCAAGTATCCTCCATTGTTGGTGCAGACTTGAGGCACCGCGATCTTCCTTGTCAAGGTGCTCCAACCTCTTCATATGATATGATGTGGGTCTGGGCCTCAAGTGTCCTCCATTGTTGGTCCAGACATCAGGAAGGAAGAGATTTTATGGGCAAAAAGATAAATAGACAGAAAAAAGCAAGAAATTGACTACCGTATGATATGATTTATTTGTGTTACCAAAAGAATGACGTGAATTGATTGTGTTCTGCGTTACTAATAAAGATAAGAGAACAGAAGACAAGGAAGAGAAGAATACAATCCGTGATTGATGTGAATTGATTGTGTTATTTGCGTTACCGAATAAGAGATTGATTACCATACCATATGTTATATGCGTTACCGAATATAAGAGACTGATTATCATACCATTCGAGAATTGATTGGTGTTACCAAAGATTGATCCTGGTATGTCCGGCCAGATGAAAACCGATTGTAAATAGAAAACCAGAAAAGGAGAGGAAAATCGGTGTGGGGATATCGTAAGGGGAGGGAGGACGAAGGGTGGGACGACGTAAGAGGGGAGAGGGAACCTTACGTGTTTTTAGGTAGTAGAGATAGGTATCGTATTGTTGTATTTACCTTAGAAAACAGCTAAATTGTTATTTTAAAACACAAAATAGGCTTTTACTGTGTCGATCGTAGCACATGCACGTGTCACTCACACCATCAGCTATCACGTTTCCCTTCTACATGGTTGTGTACTTGGTTGCTTCTAGGCAATGTATCATATGTGTGAGTTATTCGCCTTTGCGCTACAACATTTTAGTTCTTGGGTGCTGTCGGAGTAAATGACCACGGATAGCCTTACCGTTCCCCCTGGCTCTTCAAAAGAATATCGGGCCGACTGAGCCCTCGAACATCGAAGACATAGGGTCGCCTTCTCTTGACCGGCTGTCCCACCGGCCGGCTGCTGAAAGGCGGCAAGGCTCTAAGAGCTCTCTCGAAGAGGGCCGACTCCTAGCAACCGGCCATCAGAGTGGCCGACTCTTAGCAGGCGGCCTGGCTCATACCCTCAAAGTTTGCACCCACATAACAACGATAAGACGGGGCGTGGCTACAGTAAAGCCTGCCACCCCCGAATCCCGGAGCAAGCGTGGCCACAGTGTGCCGTACGGGGCGGCCACTCCCCGTCCGGCGCGGCACTGTTGCCACGTTGACCATGACATCACCCACGACAGGCTGTCAGTACGACCCACAGGCGGCGGGCCCCTCCTGCCAGAGAGATATCAGAAGGCGACCGAGCTCGACCAGTCGGCCTGCCCCCACCCTGGAAGTTTGTGCACCATTAAGCAGATAAGATGTGGTAAGGCTACAGTGAATGCCCGCCAGGCGGCGGCAATGTAGCCATGCTTACCCCAACAAAGCCATCGTCACCAGGAGTAAGGCTACAGTAACCAGCAGCTGACAAGACTCGTGGGTGGTGGGCCCAGCCTGTCGGCCAAGAGGCCGGCAGTCGGCGGGACCCACGAGTCGGCGGGCCCCAGCGGCCGGCGGAGAAGCCGGCGACTACAGACACTGACAGCGTGGACCCACATCCAGTCGGATTACCATTGTACCCCTGGGGTAGGCCTATATAAACCCCCCAGGGCACTGTTGGAAATATGCCCTAGAGGCAATAATAAAATGATTATTATTATATTTCCTTGTTCATGATAATTGTCTATTATTCATGCTATAATTGTGTTATCCGGAAATCGTAATACATGTGTGAATACATAGACCACAACATGTCCCTAGTAAGCCTCTAGTTGACTAGCTCGTTGATCAATAGATGGTCATGGTTTCCTGACTATGGACATTGGATGTCATTGATAACGGGATCACATCATTAGGAGAATGATGTGATGGACAAGACCCAATCCTAAGCATAGCACAAGATCGTGTAGTTTGTTTGCTAGAGCTTTTCCAATGTCAAGTATCGTTTCCTTAGACCATGAGATCGTGTAACTCCCGGATACCGTAGGAGTGCTTTGGGTGTACCAAACGTCACAACGTAACTGGGTGACTATAAAGGTATACTATGGGTATCCCGAAAGTATCTGTTGGGTTGACACGGATCGAGACTGGGATTTGTCACTCCGTATGACGGAGAGGTATCTCTGGGCCCACTCGGTAATGCATCATCATAATGAGCTCAATGTGACCAAGTGTTTGGTCATGGGATCATGCATTACGGTACGAGTAAAGTGACTTGCCGGTAACGAGATTGAATGAGGTATTGGGATACCGACGATCGAATCTCGGGCAAGTAACGTACCGAATGACAAAGGGAATTGTATACGAGATTACTTGAATCCTCGACATCGTGGTTCATCCAATGAGATCATCGTGGAACATGTGTGAGCCAACATGGGTATCCAGATCCCGCTGTTGGTTATTGGCCGAAGAGCTGTCTCGGTCATGTCTACGTGATTCCCGAACCCGTAGGGTCTACACACTTAAGGTTCGGTGACGCTAGGGTTGTAGAGATATTAGTATGCGGTAACCTGAAAGTTGTTCGGAGTCCTGGATGAGATCCTGGACGTCACGAGGAGTTCCGGAATGGTCCGTAGGTGAAGAATAGTATATAGGAAGTCCAGTTTCGGCCATCGGGAAAGTTGGGGGTCACCGGTATTGTACCGGGAGGACCGGAAGGGTCCCGGGGGTCCACCGGGTGGGGCCACCTATCCCGGAGGGCCCTGTGGGCTGAAGAGGGAAGGGAACCAGCCCCTGGTGGGCTGGTGCGCCCCCCTTGGGCCTCCCCTGCGCCTAGGGTTGGAAACCCTAGGGGTGGGGGGGCGCCCCACTTGACTTGTGGGGCAAGTCCCCCCCTAGGCCGCCGCCCCCCTTGAGATGGGATTGAAGGAAATATGCCCTAGAGGCAATAATAAAGTTATTATTTATTTCCTCATATCATGATAAATGTTTATTATTCATGCTAGAATTGTATTAACTGGGAACATGATACATGTGTGAATACATAGACAAACATAAAGTCACTAGTATGCCTCTACTTGACTAGCTTATTAATCAAAGATGGTTATGTTTCCTAACCATAGACATGTGTTGTCATTTGATTAATGGGATCACATCATTAGGATAATGATGTGATTGACATGACCCATTCCGTTAGCCTAGCACTTGATCGTTTAGTATATTGCTATTGCTTTCTTCATGACCTATACAAAGTTCCTGCAACTATGAGATTGTGCAACTCCCGTTTACCGGAAGAACACTTTGTGTGCTACCAAACGTCACAACGTAACTGGGTGATTATAAAGGTGCTCTACAGGTGTTTCCGAAGGTACATGTTGAGTTGGCATAATTCGAGATTAGGTCTTGTCACTCCGATTGGCGGAGAGGTATCTCTGGGCCCTCTCGGTAATACTCATCACCTAAGCCTTGCAAGCATTGTAACTAATGAGTTAGTTATAAGATGATGTGTTACAGAACAAGTAAAGAGACTTGCCGGTAACGATATTGAACTAGGTATTGGATACCGACGATCAAATCTCGGGCAAGTAACATACCGATGACAAAGGGAACAACGTATGTTGTTATGCGGTTTGACCGATAAAGATCTTCGTAGAATATGTAGGAACCAATATGGGCATCCAGGTCCCGCTATTGGTTATTGACCGAGAATGGTTCTAGGTCATGTCTACATAGTTCTCGAACCCGTAGGGTCCGCACGCTTAACGTTACGATGACAGTTTTATTATGAGTTTATAAGTTTTGATGTACCGAAGTTTGTTAGGAGTCCCGGATGTGATCACGGACATGACGAGGAGTCTCGAAATGGTTGAGACATAAAGATTGATATATTGGACGACTATATTCGGACACC
>NC_041393.1:147722688-147728349 GCF_002162155.2 Triticum dicoccoides
CTTTCCTTCCCCTCTCCCCCTTCTTTCCCCCTCCTAGTAGGAGTAGGAAAGGAGGAGTCCTACTCCTACTAGGAGGAGGATTCCTCCTCCCTTGGCGCGCCCAAAGGGGCCGGCCGGCCTCCCCCTCCCTCCTTTATATACGGGGGCAGGGGGCACCCCATAGACACACAAGTTGATCTACGGATCGTTCCTTAGCCGTGTGCGGTGCCCCCCTCCACCATATTCCACCTCGGTCATATCGTCACGGAGTTTAGGCGAAGCCCTGCGCCGGTAGAACATCATCATTGTCACCACGCCGTCGTGCTGACGGAACTCATCCCCGAAGCTTTGCTGGATCGGAGCCCGGGGATCGTCATCGAGCTGAACGTGTGCTGAACTCGGAGGTGCCGTCCGTTCGGTGCTTGGATCGGTCGGATCGTGAAGATGTACAACAACATCAACCGTGTTGTCATAACGCTTCCGCTTATGGTCTACGAGGGTACATGGACGAACATTCTTCCCTCTCGTTGCTATGCCATCACCATGATATTGCGTGTGCGTAGGAATTTTTTTGAAATTAGTACGTTCTCCAACAGTGGCATCCGAGCCTGGTTTTATGCGTAGATGTCATATGCACGAGTAGAACACAAGTGAGTTGTGGGCGATATAAGTCATACTGCTTACCAGCATGTCATACTTTGGTTCGGCGGTATTGTGAGATGAAGCGGCCCGGACCGACATTACGCGTACGCTTACGCGAGACTGGTTTCACCGCTACGAGCACTCATTGCTTAAAGGTGACCGGCGGGTGTCTATCTCTCTCACTTTAGCTGAATCGAGTGTGGCTACGCCCGGTCCTTGCGAAGGTTAAAACAACACCAACTTGACAAACTATCGTTGTGGTTTTTGATGCGTAGGTAAGAACGGTTCTTGCTAAGCCCGTAGCAGCCACGTAAAACTTGCAACAACAAAGTAGAGGACGTCTAACTTGTTTTTGCAGGGCATGTTGTGATGTGATATGGTCAAGACATGATGCTATATTTTATTGCATGAGATGATCATGTTTTGTAACCGAAGTTATCGGCAACTGGCAGGAGCCATATGGTTGTCGCTTTATTGTATGAAATGCAAACGCCCTGTAATTGCTTTACTTTATCACTAAGCGGTAGCGATAGTCGTAGAAGCAATAGATGGCGTAACGACAACGATGCTACGATGGAGATCAAGGTGTCGCGCCGGTGACGATGGTGATCACGATGGTGCTTCGGAGATGGATATCACAAGCACAAGATGATGATGGCCATATCATATAACTTATATTGATTGCATGTGATGTTTATCCTTTATGCATCTTATCTTGCTTTGATTGACGGTAGCATTTTAAGATGATCTCTCACTAAAATTATCAAGAAGTGTTCTCCCTGAGTATGCACCGTTGCCAAAGTTCGTCGTGCCCAAACACCACGTGATGATCGGGTGTGATAAGCTCTACGTCCATCTACAACGGGTGCAAGACAGTTTTGCACACGCGGAATACTCAGGTTAAACTTGACGAGCCTAGAATATGCAGATATGGCCTCGGAACACGGAGACCGAAAGGTCGAGCGTGAATCATATAGTAGATATGATCAACATAGTGATGTTCACCATTGAAAACTACTCCATCTCACGTGATGATCGGTTATGGTTTAGTTGATTTGGATCACGTGATCACTTAGATGACTAGGGAGATGTCTGTCTAAGTGGGAGTTCTTAAGTAATATGATTAATTGAACCTAAATTTATCATGAACTTAGTACCTGATAGTATTTTGCTTGTCTATGTTTGTTTGTAGATAGATGGCTCGTGCTGTTGTTCCGTTGAATTTTAATGCGTTCCTTGAGAAAGCAAAGTTGAAAGATGATGGTAGCAATTACACAGACTGGGTCCGTAACCTGAGGATTATCCTCATTGCTACACAGAAAAGTTACGTCCTGGAAGCACTGCTAGGTGCCAGGCCTGCTGCTGATGCAACTGACGACGTTAAGAACGTCTGGCAGAGCAAAGCTGATGACTACTCTATAGTTCAGTGTGCCATGCTTTACGGCTTAGAACCGGGTCTTCAACGACGTTTTGAACGTCATGGAGCATATGAGATGTTCTAGGAGTTGAAGTTAATATTTCAAGCAAATGCCCATATTGAGAGATATGAAGTCTCCAATAAGTTCTACAGCTGCAAGATGGAGGAGAATAGTTCTGTTAGTGAGCATATACTCAAAATGTCTGGGTATAATAATCACTTGATTCAACTGGGAGTTAATCTTCCGGATGATAGCGTCATTGACAGAATTCTCCAATCACTGCCACCAAGCTACAAGAGCTTTGTGATGAACTATAATATGCAAGGGATGAACAAGACTATTCCCGAGCTCTTCGCAATGCTAAAAGCTGCAGAGGTAGAAATCAAGAAGGAGCATCAAGTCTTGATGGTCAACAAGACCACTAGTTTCAAGAAAAAGGGCAAAGGGAAGAAGAAGGGGAACTTCAAGAAGAACAACAAGCAAGTTGCTGCTCAAGAGAAGAAACCCAAGTCTGGACCTAAGCCTGAAACTGAGTGCTTCTACTGCAAGCAGACTGGTCAGTGGAAGCGGAACTGCCCCAAGTATTTGGCGGATAAGAAGGATAGCAAAGTGAACAATGGTATATGTGATATACATGTTATTGATGTGTACCTAACTAGAGATCGTAGTAGCACCTGGGTATTTGATACTGGTTCTGTTGCTAATATTTGCAACTCGAAACAGGGACTACGGAATAAGCGAGCACTGGCCAAGGACGAGGTGACGATGCGCGTGGGAAACGGTTCCAAAGTCGATGTGATCGCGGTCGGCACGCTACCTCTACATCTACCTTCGGGATTAGTTTTAGACCTGAATAATTGTTATTTGGTGCCAGCGTTGAGCATGAACATTATATCTGGATCTTGTTTGATGCGAGACGGTTATTCATTTAAATCAGAGAATAATGGTTGTTCTATTTATATGAGTAATATCTTTTATGGTCATGCACCCTTGAAGAGTGGTCTATTTTTATTAAATCTCAATAGTAGTGATACACATATTCATAGTGTTGAAACCAAAAGATGCAGAGTTAATAATGATAGTGCAACTTATTTGTGGCACTGCCGTTTGGGTCATATCGGTGTAAAGCGCATGAAGAAACTCCATACTGATGGACTTTTGGAATCACTTGATTATGAATCACTTGGTACTTGCGAACCGTGCCTTATGGGCAAGATGACTAAAACGCCGTTCTCCGGAACTATGGAGCAAGCAACAGATTTGTTGGAAATCATACATACTGATGTTTGTGGCCCAATGAATGTTGAGGCTCGCGGCGGGTATCGTTATTTTCTCACCTTCATAGATGATTTGAGCAGATATGGGTATATCTACTTGATGAAACACAAGTCTGAAACATTTGAAAAGTTCAAAGAATTTCAGAGTGAAGTGGAAAATCATCGTAACAAGAAAATAAAGTTTCTACGATCTGATCGTGGAGGAGAGTATTTGAGTGATGAGTTTGGCCTACACTTGAAACAATGTGGAATAGTTTCGCAACTCACGCCACCTGGAACACCACAACGAAATGGTGTGTCTGAACGTCGTAATCGTACTTTACTGGATATGGTGCGATCTATGATGTCTCTTACTGATTTACCGCTATCATTTTGGGGTTATGCTTTAGAGACGGCCGCATTCACGTTAAATAGGGCACCATCAAAATCCGTTGAGACGACGCCTTATGAACTGTGGTTTGGCAAGAAACCAAAGTTGTCGTTTCTTAAAGTTTGGGGCTGCGATGCTTATGTGAAGAAACTTCAACCAGATAAGCTCGAACCTAAATCGAAGAAATGTGTCTTCATAGGATACCCAAAAGAGACTATTGGGTACACCTTCTATCACAGATCCGAAGGCAAGACATTCGTTGCTAAGAATGGATCCTTTCTAGAGAAGGAGTTTCTCTCGAAAGAAGTGAGTGGGAGGAAAGTAGAACTTGATGAGATAACTGTATCTACTCCCTTATTGGAAAGTAGTTCATCACGAGAACCGGTTCCTGTGACAACTACACCAATTAGTGAGGAAGCTAATGATAATGATCATGAAACTTCAGATCAAGTTTCTACTGAACCTCGTAGGTCTACCAGAGTAAGATCTGCACCAGAATGGTATGGTAATCCTATTCTGGAAGTCATGTTACTTGACCATGATGAACCTACGAACTATGAGGAAGCGATGATGAGCCTGGATTCCGCAAAATGGCTAGAAGCCATGAAATCTGAGATGGGATCCATGTATGAAAACAAAGTATGGACTTTGGTTGACTTGCCCGATGATCGGCAAGCCATTGAGAATAAATGGATCTTTAAGAAGAAGACTGACGCTGATGGTAATATAACTGTCTATAAAGCTCGACTTGTTGCAAAAGGTTTTCGACAAGTTCAAGGGGTTGACTACGATGAGACTTTCTCACCCGTAGCGATGCTTAAGTCCGTCCGAATCATGTTAGCTATTGCCGCATTTCATGATTATGAAATTTGGCAAATGGATGTCAAGACTGCATTCTTGAATGGATTTCTAGAAGAAGAGTTGTATATGATGCAGCCGGAAGGTTTTGTTGATCCAAAAGGTGCTGACAAAGTGTGCAAGCTCCAGCGTTCCATTTATGGACTGGTGCAAGCATCTCGAAGTTGGAATAAACGCTTTGATAGTGTGATCAAAGCATATGGTTTTATACAGACTTTTGGAGAAGCCTGTATTTACAAGAAAGTGAGTGGGAGCTCTGTAGCATTTCTAATTTTATATGTAGATGACATATTATTAATTGGAAATGATATAGAATTTCTGGATAGCATAAAATGATACTTGAATAAAAGTTTTTCGATGAAAGACCTCGGTGAAGTTGCTTACATATTGGGCATCAAGATCTATAGAGATAGATCAAGACGCTTAATAGGACTTTCACAAAGCACATACCTTGACAAAATTTTGAAAAAGTTCAAAATGGATCAGGCAAAGAAAGGATTCTTGCCTGTGCTACAAGGTGTGAAGTTGAGTCAAACTCAATGCCCGACCACAGCAGAAGATAGAGAGAAAATGAAAAATGTTCCCTATGCTTCAGCCATAGGCTCTATCATGTATGCAATGCTGTGTACCAGACCTGACGTATGCTTAGCAATAAGCTTATCAGGAAGGTACCAAAGTAATCCAGGAGTGGATCACTAGACAGCGGTCAAGAACATCCTGAAATACCTGAAAAGGACTAAGGATATGTTTCTCGTATATGGAGGTGACAAAGAGCTAGTCGTAAACGGTTACGTCGATGCAAGCTTTGACACTGATCCGGACGATTCTAAATCGCAAACCGGATACGTGTTTTTATTAAACGGTGGAGCTGTAAGTTGGTGCAGTTCTAAACAAAGCGTCGTAGCAGGATCTACATGTGAAGCGGAGTACATAGCTGCTTCGGAAGCAGCAAATGAAGGAGTCTGGATGAAGGAGTTCATTTCCGATCTAGGTGTCATACCTAGTGCATCGGGACCAATGAAGATCTTCTGTGACAATACTGGTGCAATTGCCTTGGCAAAGGAATCCAGATTTCACAAGAGGACCAAGCACATCAAGAGACGCTTCAATTCCATTC
>NC_041393.1:147729691-147778821 GCF_002162155.2 Triticum dicoccoides
TTCCTTAGCCGTGTGCGGTGCCCCCTCCACCATATTCCACCTCGGTCATATCGTCGCGGAGTTTAGGCGAAGCCCTGCGCCGGTAGAACATCATCATCGTCACCACGCCGTCGTGCTGACGGAACTCATCCCCGAAGCTTTGCTGGATCGGAGCCCGGGGATCGTCATCGAGCTGAACGTGTGCTGAACTCGGAGGTGCCGTACGTTCGGTGCTTGGATCGGTCGGATCGTGAAGACGTACAACTACATCAACCGCGTTGTCATAACGCTTCCGCTTACGGTCTACGAGGGTACGTGGACGAACACTCTTCCCTCTCGTTGCTATGCCATCACCATGATATTGCGTGTGCGTAGGAATTTTTTTGAAATTACTACGTTCTCCAACAAGGATCTCTAGGGGGCCAGCGCACCCCCTAGGCCCCCTATATAAAGAGGGGGGAGGGAGGGCAGCTGCACCCTAGTCCCTGGCGCCTCCCTCTCCCCACGTACCACCTCTCCCTCTCGCTGAGCTTGGCGAAGCCCTGCCAAGATCGCCGCTACTTCCACCACCACGCTGTCGTGCTGCTGGATCTCCATCAACCTCTCCTTCCCCCTTGCTGGATCAAGAAGGAGGAGACGTCTTCCCCAACCGTACGTGTGTTGAACGCGGAGGTGCTGTCTATTCAGCACTAGGATCTTCGGTGATTTGGATCACGACGAGTACGACTCCCTCAACCCCGTTCTCTTGAACGCTTCCGCTCGCGATCTACAAGGGTATGTAGATGCACTCCTCTCTCTCGTTGCTAGATGACTCCATAGATTGATCTTGGTGAAGCGTAGAATAAATTTATTTTCTGCAACGTTCCCCAATAGTGGTATCAGAGCTAGGTCTATGCATAGTTTTCTATGCACGAGTAGAACACAAATTTGTTATGGGCGTAGATGTTGTCAATTTTCTTGCCACTACTAGTCTTATCTTGTTTCGGCGGCATCGTGGGATGAAGCGGCCCGGACCGACCTTACACGTACGCTTACGTGAGACAGGTTCTACCGACTGACATGCACTAGTTGCATAAGGTGGCTAGCGGGTGTCTGTCTCTCCCACTTTAGTCGGATCGGATTCGATGAAAAGGGTCCTTATGAAGGGTAAATAGAAATTGGCATACCACGTTGTGGTGTTGACATAGGTAAGAAACATTCTTGCTAGAACCCTATTGCAGCCACGTAAAAAACATGCAACAACAATTAGAGGACGTCTAACTTGTTTTTGCAGCATATGCCTTGTGATGTGATATGGCCAAAAAGGTTGTGATGAATGATGTATATGTGATGTATGAGATCATGTTCTTGTAATAGGAATCACGACTTGCATGTCGATGAGTATGACAACCGGCAGGAGCCATAGGAGTTGTCTTAATTATTGTATGACCTGCGTGTCAATGAATAAACGCCATGTAATTACTTTACTTTATTGCTAAACCGTTAGCCATAGTAGTAGAAGTAATAGTTGGCGAACAACTTCATGGAGACATGATGATGGAGATCATGATGATGGAGATCATGATGATGGAGATCATGGTGTCATGCCGGTGACGAAGATGATCATGGCGCCCCGAAGATGGAGATCGAAGGAGCAATATGATATTGGCCATATCATGTCACTATTTGATTGCATGTGATGTTTATCATGTTTTTGCATCTTATTTGCTTAGAACAACGGTAGTAAATAAGATGATCCCTCATAATAATTTCAAGAAAGTGTTCCCCCTAACTGTGCGTCGTTGCGAAAGTTCGTTGTTTCGAAGCACCATGTGATGATCGGGTGTGATAGATTCCAACGCCCACATACAACGGGTGTAAGACAGATTTACACATGCAAAACACTTAGGTTGACTTGGCGAGCCTAGCATGTACACACATGGCCTCGGAACACAAGAGACCGAAAGTTCAAACGTGAGTCGTATGGAAGATACGATCAACATGGAGATGTTCACCGATGATGACTAGTCCGTCTCACGTGATGATCGGACACGGCCTAGTTGACTCGGATCATGTATCACTTGATGACTAGAGGGATGTCTAATTTGAGTGGGAGTTCATTAAATAATTTGATTAGATGAACTTAATTATCATGAACTTAGTCTAAAAACCTTTGCAAAATGTCTTGTAGATCAAATGGCCAACGCTCATGTCAACCTAAACTTCAACGCGTTCCTAGAGAAAACCAAGCTGAAAGATGATGGCAGCAACTATACGGACTGGGTCCGGAACCTGAGGATCATCCTCATAGCTACCAAGAAAGCATATGTCCTAGAAGCACCGCTAGGTGAAGCACCCATCCCAGAGAACCAAGACGTTATGAACGCTTGGCAGTCACGTGCTGATGATTACTCCCTCGTTCAGTGCGGCATGCTTTACAGCTTAGAACCGGGCTCCAAAAGCGTTTTGAGCACCACAGAGCATATGAGATGTTCGAAGAGCTGAAAATTGTTTTCCAAGCTCATGCCCGGGTCGAGAGATATGAAGTCTCCGACAAGTTCTACAGTTGTAAGATGGAGGAAAATAGTTCTGTTAGTGAGCACATACTCAAAATGTCTGGGTTGCACAACCGCTTGTCCCAGCTGGACATTAACCTCCCGGACGAGGCGGTCATTGACAGAATCCTTCAGTCGCTCCCACCTAGCTACAAGAGCTTTGTGATGAACTACAATATGCAGGGGATGGTGAAAACTATTTGAAAGTGCTAAGTGGCACTTATGCTTTATTTTGGTATGATGACAATGTGGTTAGTTGAACTAATATCGGTTGCTAAAGTTTATCTCAGGTTATTGGTTCTAAGTGCCCGCGATGGAGATGTGCGACCCCCCCATTTCAAAAAGGACAAAGGCGTTGTCTTTCGTCGCTTCGAAGGTTTAGTTTTGGTTTGCTTCGAGTCGTAGGAAAGACCGCACTATTAAGAGGGGTTTGTGGGGATAAATGTCATGTGGGAATGCCATTGCCGAGCCTTACTCTCTTACCCTTCCCACTCCGAGCCCCTAATAAGAGCCTAGTGTGTATGCTGTGGTACTCAGAATGTTGCAACAGAAAGTTACTGGGTACCCCGTGCGCACGGGGTCTGTTAACCCCTGTGCGCACGGGGTACTGCGTAACTCTGTGGGTACCCCGTGCGCACGGGGTACTGCATAACTCTCTGGGTACCCCATGCGCACGGGGCTGACTTAGCCCGTGCGCACGGGGTCCAACTGGCAGAAATCCCCACCAGCCCCTGCACACTATATAAAGGCCCTTCTTCCACCTCCAACCCCTAACCCTAATGTCTTGTTGAGCTCCACCATTGCTACACCCCCTTTTGCTCAATACTCTCAATTCCTCCACCCAAACTTGTTGAAACTTTGGGGATTGGGAGAGCAAGACCCGATCTACATCTTGACCAAACCAAATCACGTTCCCCGCAACATTTCTTCCCCATTGACTTGTTACTCTTGGAGCTTGGGCTCCTAGGCGGCTAGAGGTTCCTCCGGAGGCTTCCTTGCTTGTGGTGTGCTCCGGAGAAGTTTGTAAAGGTGTGGTGGTCGCCTTCAAGACCAACCCCGAGTGTTTCGAGGATCATCCGTTGGGGGTGACTCGAAGGAGAATACGGTGAGCCTTTGGTGGCGTTCCGCAAGCTTTGGCTCCGGCACCGCTCCAAATGGAGATTAGCCCTTCCCCAAGGAAGAGTGAACTTCGGGTTAAAATCTGCGTCCTCATCTCATTTGTGGTTAATCCTTTCCTGCACCTTTCCTTGTTGTTGTATGCTTGTTGGCTTGCTATGTAGTTTGTTGCCTAGCATATTTATCTTGGAGCTTACTTGTCATATAGGTTGCATTCACCTAGTTGCATATCTAGTGTACTCTTTTATCCGCTAAGCCTTAAAATCTACAAGAAAGATTAAAATTTGTAGTCTCCTATTCACCCCCCTCTAGTCGACCGTATCGATCCTTTCAATTGGTATCAGAGCCTCGTGCTCTAATATAAGGCTTTACAACCTTAGAGGATATGGTCGATCTAGGGAATGAGGGAGGTGGCTTACCCGTTGCGGAGGATGGTCAAAACCAACACCCCGCCGCGACCGAGACACTTGGTGCTCCTGTCGTTTCTCCCACCGCTCCTCCTAACCCGAATGTCCCCTTGACCACGGCCGATCTTCTTTCAATGTTTGCGGACCTCAAAGTCTCTATGATGAAAGAGGTTCGAGCCTCGGTCAAGGAGGAAATTGATGCCTGCTTAAAGCCATCAACGTCCGCATCAAACTCGTTTAATCCAAATGAAGTTCATGATGCGGATGACTCGAGGGAACCTCTTGCTTCTCCGGCTCGTACTCAAGTTCCCAAGTACAATGCCGTGGAACCCTTTTACTCTCCTCAACCCTTGCAGCATCCCTGCATTAATCCTGTTGGGCCTCCGCCCCCTTTGAAAGCTAATGCATTTGCTAAGTGGAAGCTAGATATGGAGTCTCACATGCGCAGTGCTTTAAATCAATTGTGGTGGATTGTGGTTAATGGATTCAACCCCAAGGACCCAATGAATCTCACTCCAAGAGAAGCAGTTGACGATCAACTCAATGCTACCGCACACAACATGCTTCGCAACGCTGTGACTGAAGACTATAGTGATTCCATTGCTCTTCTGTCAGGACCCCGACTCGATGCCACATCGATCTAGCATGTAACACCTCATATCGCTTTGCGGCCTCACGCACGGTAACCCCACGGGTGTCGCCTTACCTTTGCCCGGGACCGTTTGCGCATTTTGGCACACGTATATGATGGTGTCGCTAGCATCCATATGATAAAGAGCCTGGGCTGACATGGCTAGTCGTAAACCCAAAGTGGCACTAACTTACAGGGACAGGCATCCATGACCCAGCATCGAACGGGTCGGTCATCAGCGAGTGAATCCAGGCTGTAGCACTGGGCTAACAGGACTCCGGTGAACCGGGCTGTAGCGGGCTAGCAGGACTCCGGTATTCATCGCGTGACATTTCCCCGAAGGGACAGACACAGGATCGAAGAAGGACACATGCCGGCCTGCCTAAGTGTTCCGGAGCAGTAGCAAGCTACCAGGGCTCAGTGGAAGCACTAGGAGACATTTCCCGGTAAGAGAGGCTACTAAGAATAAACAACTAGATAGTCAGATCCCACACATAGCAATACACATTACATGTACGCATAACATGCAGGTATGTGCTGTACAACATGGCATCACAGCATAACTCAACAACTCATATAGATAAAGGCTCAGAAGAGCCGTCATAGCATATATTGCAAACAGGGGTCACAAGACCCATCATACAGAGCATACAAGCAACAAGCGGAAGCATTACATGTCTGGGTACAGACATCTACAAAAGAAAAAGGCTGAAGAGCCTGACTATCTACAACATCCGATCAAGATCGTAGCTGAGGTACTAGCTACTAGTCGAAGTCCACGAGAACACTAGTAAGACCGAAGTCTCCGCTGCAAAAACATAAATAAAGCAACATGAGTACAAAGGTACTCAGCAAGGCTTACATCAGATCCTATCATACATGCATTTGTATCAAGAGGGTAATGTGGGGTTTAGTTGCAGCAAGCCAGCTTTGACTCTGTGGCTATCCTAATCTACGACTACCAGAAACTCTGGAGGTGAAACAACGTACACGAGTCCACCAATCACCACACAATACACTACTATGGATTCATTCCCGTCTCCCTACGAGAAGGCCATCCATAGCACTCACACTTGTCTTGAGCATTTTAGAGTATTCACTTCAAGTTGTCTATGTACCATGTAAGCATCCAAGAAGTCCATAACCGCGGACCCGGCTATTCGAATAGATCATGTTAACCCTGCAGGGGTGTACTTCTTCACACACGCTCTCGCCACTTACCGCCATGTACACGTCATGTATCTCGGCAACCTTCAAGCGGAAGCCTGGCGAGGGTGTCGGCCACGACCTGACTAACCACACAAGACTCTAGTCCAGGTTTATCGCCTATTCGGGTTTCATCCGCAAGGAGATCCGGCCGGGGTGTCGCTTACGGCCCCAAACGATGTGAGCAGGGTTCCCGAGCCCACCAACCGGGTGCCACTCGGTACACCGTGCCACGTGTGCCTAGTCTGTCCCAAGCCCACCCTGCCGGGTGCCACTTGGTAGAAAAATAGCACTACCTACAAACACCAGAAACTAGTTGTGACTCCTGGACAGAGATCAAGTTGGTTAATAAGTCGAGAGGGCTTGGAGCGCCCGGAGCCCAATGTGTGGTAGTATCGAGTCATTGGACAACATACACAGAACTCAGGGCTTAAGGACGGTTCCAGTGAGACAACCCACCATGTACTCCTACATGGCCTCTCACCGCTACCTTTACCAAATCGTGTTCACACACTTCACTCTCAGCATCAGAACATATCGTAACACTCCAATTCATTCCCAATGAATCAGACCTGACACAACTCTAAGCAATAGCAGGCATAGCATGGTAGGAACACATCAGTGGCTTCAATCAACTCCTACACATGCTAGTGGGTTTCAACTATTTACTGTGGCAATGACAGGTCATGCAGAGGAAGGGGTTCAACTACCGCAGCACAAAGTAGCAGATGAATCGTTGTTGTCCTAATGCAATAACTCAGAGCAGGAGCGAGAGAGTAGGGTTTTATCGAGATGAACAAGGGGGTTTGCTTGCCTGGTAAATCAACAAGGGAGGCACTGCTTCACAGACAGGTACTCTGGAACGTCTCCGGAGTAGGACCTATCGAGAAGGAACGGTGCCGGCAATCAAAACACAATCATATGCAACAATATGATGCATGAACATGGCATGTAGATGTGATGCTGTTTGAGCTAATGCAACTAGTATTCAATTGAATGAAGTCCATTTGAACAAAAGGTTCAAATGCAACTCCAAAAATAAGTCTCTTAATATGCCATAATGTGTTTTCTCATATTCAGCATGTATAAGTTGGTTTGTCATGCATGAAACTAGTACAGATGGAAAGATTGCATTTTTCTGATAATTTTTCATATATAAATTATTTCAATCTGAGCTACGGTTGAATTTCTATGAATTTTTGAAGTTTAAATCATTTTCTGGATTTTCTGAATTATTTTAATTCCAGAAAATATATAATTGCGTCAGCATGACGTCAGCACGACGTCAGCGGTCAACTGGGCTGGTCCGGGTCAAACCTGACGTGTGGGACCCACACGTCAGTGACAGGGGGGTTAACAGGGGTTAATTTAATTTAATTAAAAGGTTAGGGGGGTCGGGCCCACTGGTCAGTGTCAGGATTAATTAACAGAGTTAATTAAATTTAAACTAATCCTAAACTAGAATTAGTCAGGGCCGGGCCCACATGTCATTGACCCAGGGGAGGTCAAACCCCCTGGTCAACCGGGGCTAAAGCGCCGGCGTTTAGCCGCCGGCGACAGCAAACGCGGCGGAGGGGCTCGGGATCGCCGTTCCGGCGATCATTCGGGCGGCGGAGACCACCCACGCGAAGCCCAGACTCGCGCGCGTCTAGGGGTTCATGCGGGAGGCTGCGGGGGCGGCGGAGCTCGCCGGAGCGGAGCTCGGGGCGGCGGCCGGAGCTCGGCTTCGAGCGGAAATGGGCTGCGGGGCACGGGGAGGCCACCTGAGGGGCTCGGCGGCACCCTCGTGGCACCATGAGCGCGATGGGAGGCTTGGTTTGGGCGGAGGCGGGCCGAGACGGCGGCGGCGACATGGACGGCGGCGAGGGGCTTCGGCCGTGGTGGGGAGCGGCGCTACGGCACGGGAACGGGAGGGAGAAGAGAGGGGAACGGTGGAGGAGCTCACCGCGGATCCAGCGAGCGCGAGGGCGAGGTCGGGGATGCCCGGAAGCTCCCGAATCGACGGCGAGTACCCACGGCGGCCGGAGGCGAGGATGGCGACGGCGATGGCTCCACGGGATGCTCCGTCTTGCTTGGCTCGATGAGGAGGTAGAGGGGGTTGCGGCGGAGCTCGGGGGCTCTACGGAGGGGCGAGGGGACGGCGGGGAGCGCGTCGGTGGCGAGCTGCGGCGGCGGCAGTGCTTCGGGTGAGAGGGAGAGAGAGCAGGGGAAGAGGAGGAGGGCGAGGGAGAGTGAGAGCGGTGCGGGGCAGCTGCGTGGCTTCGTCCGGGGCATCGAGGGCGAGAGAAGGAAGCAGGAGGTGGCCAGCAGGGGGGAGGTGGCGCGCGCGCGTGCCGGCGAGCGTCGGGCACACGCCCTCGTCCTTCTGTCCGAGGAGGGGGACGACAGAAGGCAGCGGGGGTGGGCTGGGCCGCCAGCTGGAGATGGGCCGGTAAGTGGCCCAGGTAAGTCTCTCTCCCCTTTTCTGTTTTCTTTTCTAACTTTCTGACATTTGTTTGATTTAATAACTATATTAAATCATTTAATTTTATTATGCCAATTTTTGTAGGGGCTAATGGTATTATTCCAGAGCTCTTGTATAATTGGCATAATTTTTGGACCATATTTCATATATATAGAAATATATTTCCAATGCAAATATTTATCGAATTAATCCAAATGGCCAAAATAATTATCCATGAGCTCCTAAAAATATTGTTTTGATTTTTATCTCTGTCCAATATTTTTAGAGGGCATCATGAGCATTTTCTTGGACCCTTTTGGAGAAATTTTTATTTAGGTCATTTTCAAAAATGATTCTGAGGGTTCCACCAATCCTCATTTCAAATTTAAATGAAATTTAAATATGATGCACAAATAGCTAGCTAGTCTAAGTCATACCAGACTAGGGATGTGACAACTCGCCCCCACTTGAAAGAATCTCGTCCCGAGATTCAGGGGTCGACGGAAAGAAAGCGGGGTACTCCAGTCGAAGACGATCTTCTCGCTCCCAAGTAGCTTCTCTCTCGGAATGATGAGACCACTGAACTTTGAGAAACTTGATGTTCTGACGTCGGGTGACACGCTCTGCTTGATCAAGAATGCGAACCGGGTACTCTCGGTATGTGAGGTTATCTTGGAGATCAAGCGTTTCGTGGTCCACTCCGCGGATGGGATCCGAGAAGCAACGCCTGAGTTGAGAGACGTGGAAGACATCATGAACTCGAGAAAGATGTGGGGGTAGTTCCAAGTGGTAGGCAACCTCTCCTCGTTTAGCGAGAATACGAAAAGGACCAATGTAACGAGGAGCCAACTTGCCCTTGATACCGAAACGATGGGTACCCTTCAAAGGAGTAACCCGAAGGTAAGCTTGGTCGCCAATTTCATAAGTCATATCCTTATGATGACGATCGTACTGACTTTTCTGACGAGACTGGGCTGTTTTCAAATTCTCACGAATGATGCGAACTTGCTCTTCTGCCTCCTGGATCATATCCGGTCCAAAGAATTGTCTTTCACCGGTTTCTGACCAGTTCAAAGGTGTTCGACATCTTCGTCCATAGAGAACCTCAAAAGGAGCTTTCTTGAGGCTGGATTGGTAGCTATTGTTATAAGCAAACTCGGCGAAAGGAAGACATTTCTCCCAATCCATACCGAATGAGATAACGCAAGCTCTGAGCATGTCTTCGAGAATTTGATTGACCCGTTCCACCTGACCACTTGACTGAGGGTGGAAAGCGGTACTGAAGGAAAGATGGGTTCCCATGGCAGTTTGGAAACTCTCCCAAAAATGAGAAGTGAAAAGGCTGCCACGGTCTGAATTGATCTCTAGTGGGACACCATGGAGTGACACTATTCGAGAAATATATAAGTCAGCAAGCTGACTAGCAGTGATACTCTCTCGAACAGGGAGGAAGTGAGCCACTTTGGAAAGACGATCAACGACTACGAAGATAGCGTTATTCCCTCTCTTGGTCCTGGGAAAACCCGTGATGAAGTCCATACTAACTTTATCCCATTTCCATTCAGGAATAGCCAAAGGCTGAAGGGTGCCAGCAGGTCTTTGATGCTCTGCCTTAACGCGACGACAAACGTCACATTTAGCAATGAACTCAGCGATTTCTCTCTTCATCCTAGTCCACCAGAACCTCTGGCGTAGGTCCTGATACATCTTAGTGCTACCGGGATGAATCGTGAGAGGAGATTCATGCGCCTCCTTAAGGATCAATTGTCGCAGATGTTGATTCTTGGGAACCACCAAGCGATTCTCAAAGGAAACAACACCACGATCATCCATAGAGAAACATCCACCAACTCCCTTCTTAATGTTTCTCTTGATCCGAGAAATTCCTGTGTCTTGCTTTTGAGCAGCGATAATCCGATCTTCAAGATCAGGTTTCGCCACCAGGGTAGAAAGGAATCCGCGAGGAGCTATGTGAAGATTAAGCTTACAGAATTCCTCATGGAGAAGTGGTTGGCCTTGCTGCAACATGAGATTGTTGCAATAGGATTTACGGCTTAGAGCATCAGCCATGACATTGGCTTTGCCTGGGGTGTAGGTAATCCCTAGATCATAATCTGTGATCAACTCCAACCAACGTCTTTGCCTAAGGTTCAGATCCGGTTGGGTGAAGATATACTTGAGACTCTGGTGATCGGTGTAGATCTCGCAACGTTTACCAAGTAGGTAATGTCGCCAGGTCTTGAGTGCATAGACTACGGCTGCAAGCTCTAGATCATGTGTAGGATAATTCTCCTCATGTGGATGCAACTGTCGAGATGCATAGGCAATCACATGACGATCCTGCATAAGAATGCAACCTAGTCCCTGTCGTGAGGCGTCGCAGTAGATAATAAAGTCTTTAGTGAAATCCGGTGGCACAAGTATGGGAGCAGAAGTCAGGCGTCTTTTCAGTTCCTGAAAACTGTACTCACACTGTGGGGACCACTCGAACTTTTTATCTTTCTTGAGAAGTTCCGTGAGGGGTTTGGCTACTTTGGAGAAGTTTTCAACAAAGCGGCGACAATAGCTAGCTAGACCAAGGAAGCTCCTAACTTGTTTCACGGTCTCAGGTGGAGTCCAATCGAGAACGGCTTGAACTCTTTCGGGATTGACAGCAATGCCCTTACCAGAGATTACGTGGCCTAGGTAGGTCACTTCTGACAACCAAAATTCACACTTGGAGAACTTGGCATAAAGGCGGTGCTCTCTGAGTTTTTCTAAAATAAGTCTAAGATGTTCGGCATGCTCTTCCTCGTTCTTCGAGTAAATGAGAATATCATCAAGGTAAACCACGACGAACTTATCTAAGTATTCCATGAAGATCGAGTTCATCAAGCGGGAGAATGTGGCTGGGGCGTTGGTTAGGCCAAAGGACATGACGGTGTACTCGTACTGACCATAACGAGTAACAAAAGCTGTCTTGGGAATGTCCCCATTTCTGATTTTGATTTGGTGGTATCCTAACCTTAAATCCATCTTGGAGAAGACTGAGGATCCAGCGAGCTGATCATACAGGTCGTTGATCCTGGGGAGCGGATACTTGTTCTTGATCATGACCAAATTAACGGGACGATAATCAACGACCATCCGGTCCGTACCGTCTTTCTTCTTGACAAAGAGGACGGGGCAAGCCCAAGGAGAAGAACTAGGACGGATGAAACCCTTTTGCAAGGACTCATCGAGTTGTTTCTTAAGCTCGGCTAGTTCTAGGGGTGCCATCTTGTAAGGTCTCCGGGAGATTGGAGCTGTTCCTGGGATAAGATCTATGACGAACTCTACATCTCTGTCAGGTGGAACACCTGGCAGTTCCTCTGGAAAGACATCCGGAAAGTCACGGACTACCGGGATATCTTCAAGGTCTGGAAGAGGGCTGGCATTAAGAGAATAGAGCTGACGCTTTGCAACTCTAGTGGAGACGGTGACTATCTTGCCAGACGGGTGTGTAAGCTGAACAGATCTTGTGTAACAATCAATCTTGGCATGATGAGCTGTCATCCAGTCCATACCCAAGATGATGTTAATATCTGAAGACTTGAGGGCTACAAGCGATGCAAGGAATACAAGTCTGTCAACAAGGATTTCGTTACCATGGCTTACACTAGAGGTTTGCCATTTGGATCCAGGAGTTTGGATGACTAGCGGAGTTGGCATATCACAAAATGACATGTCGTGCAAACGAGCATAGCCTTCAGAAATGAAGGAGTGAGATGCTCCAGTATCGAATAGAACTGATGATGGGTGACAATTGACAAGGAGTGTACCAAGAACGACATCTGGATCATCATGAGCGTCTTTAGCTGAGACGTGATGCACACGTCCACGTTCAGTGGAAACTGACTTGGCACTGATCATCTTGCGTGATGGCTTAATACAGCCAACAGTCTTCTCAGGCTGGGGTGGAGCATAACTAGTCTGAGAGCAATCACGTGCATAGTGTCCTGGCTTCCCGCATGTGAAGCAAGTCCCTGAGGTTGGACGGGGACCCGCACTAACAAGCGGTCTGCTAGTAGGCCTGGGTGGAACATACGACTGAGCTGGGGAAGGCACCACATAGGATGACCTCGGTGTACAACCGGAAGGAAGAGCGGAGTTTGGAACCCAAATTCGGCGTTTCTGGGAGCTAGAGCCAGAGGAAGATCCCAAATCACGGGTGTGCTTACGAGACTCCTCGTAAGTGAGTTGAGCTGTCTCTGCATTGATGGCCTTGTTCACAAGGGCTTGGAATGTATCACACTGATGCAGGTGGAGATCACGACGCAACTTGGGGTTGAGACCCTTCCGGAACCTAGCCTGCTTCTTAGCATCCGTGGACACTTCCTCTGTGGCATAGCGAGCGAGGTTCTCGAACTCTCTGCTATAAGCATCAACAGCCAACTTACTCTGGGTGAAACTACAGAACTCCTCTCTCTTGCGATCAAGGAGGGCTTGGGGAATGTGATGCTCGCGAAAAGCCTCAGTGAAATCCTTCCAGGTAGGAATCTGGCCAGCTGGAAGCATAGCCTCATAGTTCTGCCACCAAAGACTAGCAGGACCTTCCAGGTGATATGTGGCATAAGTGACCTTGTCATCTACAGCTACGTTCGCGGAACGCAGCTTATGGATGATGCTACGGAGCCAGTCATCTGCATCGAGTGGCTCGATGGAATGATGAAAGGTAGGTGGGTGCAAACGAATGAAGTCATGAATGGTCACAGACTTGTTGGACTGATGTGCGGTGTTCTCCTCGATACGTGCCAACAAGTGGTTGGACTCACGCTTGTTCCTTTCCATCTCTAGCATGAACTCTGTCAACGAAGGCTGGTCGGAAGGATCCTCATCCCTACCATCTCCGTGATTCTGGTTACGAGCAACGGAACTTCGCTTGGCTGATGACATCCTGAGAAACGAATCAAGGACGGAATCAGCAGCAACTAAGGACTGTAGAATGTAGGACAAGGAATTAATATCACTCGAACTCCTAGGGAAAATTCGGCAGCATAACGGCAGTAAAATGCTCAGAATGAGACATCCTACTAAACATGGGGTAGTAACATACTTATTAGCATTACTCAAAACTGGGGTATGACTCTGATCAACCAATCCTATGGAACTACGGAGTAGTAACACGTGATCCTGATAGACGGAAGAGAAGCCTAGTTCCTTAATCCCGTCGGAAAGATAGGATGACTCAGATCAGAAGACCATGAGGTAAAGGAGTAAAAAGAGCCTTACGTTCCAACCCACAATCAATTCCCTTATATAACTAAAGAATTTCTAGACTCAACTTCGACCAGTATGGCTTGGTAATCCTACAGGCAGTCAGGCTCTGATACCAAAGCTGTCAGGACCCCGACTCGATGCCACATCGATCTAGCATGTAACACCTCATATCGCTTTGCGGCCTCACGCACGGTAACCCCACGGGTGTCGCCTTACCTTTGCCCGGGACCGTTTGCGCATTTTGGCACACGTATATGATGGTGTCGCTAGCATCCATATGATAAAGAGCCCGGGCTGACATGGCTAGTCGTAAACCCAAAGTGGCACTAACTTACAGGGACAGGCATCCATGACCCAGCATCGAACGGGTCGGTCATCAGCGAGTGAATCCAGGCTGTAGCACTGGGCTAACAGGACTCCGGTGAACCGGGCTGTAGCGGGCTAGCAGGACTCCGGTATTCATCGCGTGACATTTCCCCGAAGGGACAGACACAGGATCGAAGAAGGACACATGCCGGCCTGCCTAAGTGTTCCGGAGCAGTAGCAAGCTACCAGGGCTCAGTGGAAGCACTAGGAGACATTTCCCGGTAAGAGAGGCTACTAAGAATAAACAACTAGATAGTCAGATCCCACACATAGCAATACACATTACACGTACGCATAACATGCAGGTATGTGCTGTACAACATGGCATCACAGCATAACTCAACAACTCATATAGATAAAGGCTCAGAAGAGCCGTCATAACATATATTGCAAACAGGGGTCACAAGACCCATCATACAGAGCATACAAGCAACAAGCAGAAGCATTACATGTCTGGGTACAGACATCTACAAAAGAAAAAGGCTGAAGAGCCTGACTATCTACAACATCCGATCAAGATCGTAGCTGAGGTACTAGCTACTAGTCGAAGTCCACGAGAACACTAGTAAGACCGAAGTCTCCGCTGCAAAAACATAAATAAAGCAACATGAGTACAAAGGTACTCAGCAAGGCTTACATCAGATCCTATCATACATGCATTTGTATCAAGAGGGTAATGTGGGGTTTAGTTGCAGCAAGCCAGCTTTGACTCTGTGGCTATCCTAATCTACGACTACCAGAAACTCTGGAGGTGAAACAACGTACACGAGTCCACCAATCACCACACAATACACTACTATGGATTCATTCCCATCTCCCTACGAGAAGGCCATCCATAGCACTCACACTTGTCTTGAGCATTTTAGAGTATTCACTTCAAGTTGTCTATGTACCATGTAAGCATCCAAGAAGTCCATAACCGCGGACCCGGCTATTCGAATAGATCATGTTAACCCTGCAGGGGTGTACTTCTTCACACACGCTCTCGCCACTTACCGCCATGTACACGTCATGTATCTCGGCAACCTTCAAGCGGAAGCCTGGCGAGGGTGTCGGCCACGACCTGACTAACCACACAAGACTCTAGTCCAGGTTTATCGCCTATTCGGGTTTCATCCGCAAGGAGATCCGGCCGGGGTGTCGCTTACGGCCCCAAACGATGTGAGCAGGGTTCCCGAGCCCACCAACCGGGTGCCACTCGGTACACCGTGCCACGTGTGCCTAGTCTGTCCCAAGCCCACCCTGCCGGGTGCCACTTGGTAGAAAAATAGCACTACCTACAAACACCAGAAACTAGTTGCGACTCCTGGACAGAGATCAAGTTGGTTAATAAGTCGAGAGGGCTTGGAGCGCCCGGAGCCCAATGTGTGGTAGTATCGAGTCATTGGACAACATACACAGAACTCAGGGCTTAAGGACGGTTCCAGTGAGACAACCCACCATGTACTCCTACATGGCCTCTCACCGCTACCTTTACCAAATCGTGTTCACACACTTCACTCTCAGCATCAGAACATATTGTGACACTCCAATTCATTCCCAATGAACCAGACCTGACACAACTCTAAGCAATAGCAGGCATAGCATGGTAGGAACACAACAATGGCTTCAATCAACTCCTACACATGCTAGTGGGTTTCAACTATTTACTGTGGCAATGACAGGTCATGCAGAGGAATGGGTTCAACTACCGCAACACAAAGTAGCAGATGAATCGTTGTTGTCCTAATGCAATAACTGAGAGCAGGAGCGAGAGAGTAGGGTTTTATCGAAATGAACAAGGGGGTTTGCTTGCCTGGTAAATCAACAGAGGAGGCACTGCTTCACAGACAGGTACTCTGGAACGTCTCCGGAGCAGGACCTATCGAGAAGGAACGGTGCCGGCAATCAAAACACAATCATATGCAACAATATGATGCATGAACATGGCATGTAGATGTGATGCTGTTGAGCTAATGCAACTAGTAAACATTTGGTTTGAAGTCCATTTGAACCAAAGGTTCAAATGCATTTCTAAATTAAGTCTCTTATATATGCCATAATGTGTTTTCCCATATTCAGCATGTATAAGTTTGTTTTTCATGCATGAAACTAGTACAGATGGAAAGATGGCATTTTTCTGATAATTTTTCATATATAAATTATTTCAATCTGAGCTACGGTTGAATTGATATGAATTTTTGAAGTTTAAAGAAATTTCTGGATTTTCTGAATTATTAAATTCCAGAAAATGTATAATTGCGTCAGCATGACGTCATCATTGCATCAGCGGGTCAACGCGGCTGTCCAGGTCAAATCTGACGTGTGGGACCCACACGTCAGTGACAGGGGGTTAACCCCGAGTCAAACCTGGGCTGGTCAGCTTTGACTAAGCCCTGGGGCCCACTTGTCAGCGTCAGCGGGTGGGGAATTAGTGGCTAATTAACAAGCCACGTCAGCCCGCCGGGGTTCTGGCCGGCGGCGACCATTAGCGCGGCGGCGACTCGCCGGACTTGCGCTACAAGCGGCGTTTGGTCGCGCGAAGACCACCGGAGCGTAGCCCGTCGTCGTCCGCATCCAGGGGAGCTGGTGGGGGGCTGCGGGGGCGCCGGAGCTCACCGGAGCAAAGCTCACGGCGGCGGCCGGAGTTCGGGATAGCGCGGGCGTGGGGCTGCGGTTCGCGTTCGAGCGAACGGAGGGCACAGGCGGTAGCTACGAGGCAGCAGGAGCACATCGAGCTATCTACGCGAGGCGGAGGTGCTCGGGGGCACGGAGCTCGCCGGCCATGGCAGACGGCGGCCTCGGGCGCTCGCGGGGCAGCGGCTACAGGGCACGCGCGAGAGAGAGAGGTGAGGGGAAAAGAAGAGGGGCTCACGGCGGACTCGCAGAGCAGGCCGGTGTGCTCGGGGACGTCCTGCGTCCGGCGAATCGACGGCGATGGCGGCGAGGTCGATCTCCGGCGTCGGTGGTGAAGAAGACAACGGCGTCGGCGATGGAGCGCGTCCGGAGGTGCGTGGCTTGACGAGGAGGTAGAGGGGGTCGTGGCGGAGCTGGGAAGCATGTCAGGGAGGCGAGGGGATGGCTGTGGCCGTGGTGGTTCTCGTCGGCGGCGGCGGCCGCGTTCGGTGGAAGTGAGGGGGAGCCAGAGGAGGGGATGAGCATGGGGGGGAGGAGGAATGAGAGGGCCTGGGGTGCGTGGCCGTCTCCGTGGCATCGAGTCGGGGTCCTGACATCTTCTCAAAACCGCAAAGGAAATTTGGGATTGCCTTGAGGAGGCTCTTGAAGGAGATGAAGCAATTCGAAGATCTCGGTTGGCCTTGCTCAAACAAGAAGTCAATCTCTTTGTGAGGAATGAGGGGGAGTCCGCAAAAGAGGTTTACCAAAGGTTGAAGTCTCTTGTGCTCAACTTGAGAACCTTTGGGTGCACTTGGGAAAATGATGACTTCATCAAGGACAAGTTCGTAGATGCTATGGTTCTCACGGAACATACCATGGTCATGATGGTTCATCAACGTCCGGACTATCACAAGCTGACTTCGGCTCAAGTTGTTTCCACCTTCTCTACCCATGTTCTTTTGGAAACCAAGTCCAAGAAAACATTTGCAATAGCTCAAGCAACCAAGAACTCCAATCTTGCCTTGAAGGCCAATAGAGGTGTGAGCCAACCCTCGAGGGAGGAAGAAGTGAGTGAAGAGATAGGTGAGGAGGATAATGACACCTCGTGTCCGGCAAATGATTTTGCGGAAGACTTGGCTCTCTTAGTCAAAAAGTACTCCGGGACCATGGCAAACAAAGGAAGAAATCTTCAAGGAAGATCTTTTGGACGAAGGAAATGCTACAATTATGATAGCCCAAGACACTTTGTTCATGGTTATCCATATGAGAGACGTGAAGACAAGTCCGAGAAGCTTGTGCTTAAGAAGAAGAAGTTCACCAAGTTTGCAAAGAGGAAGGATGACAAGGCTCTTGTTCATGAAGAATACATGTCTGGAGATGAAGATGACGGTGATGATGATCAAGTGGGCACGGCCGCCTTTGCCATGCATGCCACTACCTCCTCCACCACCGGCCTATTCGACTCTCCAAACGAGGACAAGCCATTCACTCATCGGTGCCTCATGGCCAAAGAGGTAAAAACAAAGTCCGAACCCAAGAAACCCGACAACTACACTCCCAATATATCATGTGAGATAGTGGAGGATGAGTGTGAGGAGGGTGTGGATAATGATGAGGAATCCTTAATGGCTTTCATGAAAACTCTTCATGGTGAAGCTCGTGCTCGTTTTGGCGATCTCCTTAAGTCACTTGCCGAACACGATGACTTTATTGAGAATGTTGAGAACCTCCTTATAGAGGAAAAGAGAGAGTGGATCTCCTCGAGCACGAACTTAATGAAGATAGTGTCATGAGAGCATCACTTGAGGAAGCCTTATCTGCTCATCAAATTGACTTTGTTAAAACCAACGATGCTTTGCAACTTGCTCTTGAGAATAAAGATGCTCTTAATGTTAGAGTTGAAAAGCTTCTAGTTGACCATACAAAACTTGTTGAGGCGCATGAGTTCCTTGTGATTAGTTCCAAGGTTGTCAAAGGTGACCTCATTGCCCTCACCGAGTCTTATGCCCAACTAAAAGCTACAACCATTAAGGCTCTCACTTGCGTACCTCATATTGATTTAAATGATGATGCTTGTACTGCTAACTTTGCTCATGATTGCACTTTCCTTCAAGAGGAAAATAAGAAGTTGAAAGCTCAAATTGAGAAAGGGCTTGTGTCATGCATCCAAGGGGAGAAAAATCTAAACGACCTCTTGAGTAACCAAAAGGAGTGTGTTGCCAAGGAGGGAGTTGGGTTTAATCCCACATCTAAGAGTGGTAAGAAAAAGAAGAAGGAGACCAACAAGAAGATCGGTCCGACTCCTTCCCCTCCCCAAAAGGTAGTGTTTGTGCATGAAGGGCACAAGGAGAAGGAGAAGGAATTGAAGGGTGTTGGGAATGGAAAGGTCATTAGGGACAAGGCCATTCCCAAGAATTTTGCCGGCAAGAACAATCCATCATACGTTCTCATGAGAGGAGATGATGGCCATACTTTGCTAAATTTGTTGGAACTAACTATGATGATTATGCTTGGACTATTTGGGTTCCCAAGATCCTTGTTGCTAACTCACCAGGACCCATTGCAAAATGGGTACCTATAACCAAAGCTTGATTATTGTAGGACTATGTCTCCGGTGGAACTCAATGGGTGATCGACAGTGGATGCACAAATCATATGACCGGAGAAAGGGAGATGCTCGTGGAGTTCGTTGATTCACTCAAGGCCTCTTCGAACATCTCCTTCGGTGACAATAGCAAGGGCAAGGTATTAGGTTTGGCCAAGGTGGTAATCTCTAATGATTCATCTCTTTCAAATGTCATGCTTGTCCAATCCCTTCACTACAATTTACTTTCAACTATTCAATTGGCTCGTGCCGGATATGATTCACATTTTGGTGAATTCCATGTGACCGTCTTTAAGAGAAGCAATCTCAAAGTGGTCTTCGTTGGGCATGTTGAAGACAACCTTTACGAGGTTGATTTCTTGAAAGAGAAAACTCATCTTGCAACATGCCTAATGGCCAAGGCCGACGTGGGGTGGCTATGGCACCGTAGGCTAGCCCACGTGGGCATGAGAAATTTACAAGCTCTCTTGAAGGGGGAGCACATTCTTGGACTAACCAATGTGTCCTTTGCCAAAGATCGTCCTTGTAGTGCTTGCATTGCCGGAAAGCTTCATGAAAAAGCTCACAAGGTGAAGACTATCATCACCACCTTGAGGCCCCTCGAGCTTATCCATTTGGATCTTTTTGGGCCTCCCACATATGATAGTTTGGGAGGAAGGAGATATTGCCTTGTCATTGTTGATGACTTCACAAGATATACTTGGGTGTTCTTTCTCAAGACTAAAGATGAAACTCAAGAAACCTTCATCAACTTTGCCAAAGAAGCTCAACGTCAACATAACTGTGAGATCAAGGCAATCCGGAGTGACAATGGCACCGAGTTCAAAAACTATACAATGGATGATTTCTTGAGTGAAGAGGGGATAAAGCACCAATATGCCTCACCATATACTCCCCAACAAAATGGGGTTGCGGAAAGGAAGAATCGGACTCTTATTGAGATGGCTAGGACCATGCTTGATGAGTACAAATCACCATACAAGCTTTGGGCAGAAGCCATCAACACCGCGTGCCATGCTTCAAACCGGCTTTATCTTCGCAAGCTCAAGAACAAGACCCCTTATGAGCTCCTAATCGGGAGAAAACCCAACGTCAAATACTTTCGGGTATTTGGTTGTAAGTGTTTCATTTTAAACAAAAAATCCCGGTTAGCTAAATTTGAGTCTAGAACTTATGAGGGCATATTTGTTGGATATGCATCAAACTCTCATGCTTACCGAGTTCTCAATAAATCCACCGGATGCATTGAGGAAATGGTAAATGTGGAGTTTGATGAAGATAACGGCTCCCGCATGGAGCAAATTGTTCCTAGTGTTGTAGGTGATGAGGTTCCTTCACAAGCTATAAGGACAATGGGGATAGGCCACATTCTCCCACAAGAAACACCCCATGTCCAAGTAGAAGAAGAAGGAGTAAGAGCCCCTCTTGAGGATTCTCCACAAGGGAAGTCATCACCAATGCCACTTGTCCAAGATGCTTCGGGAAATAATGAACCTATCCAAGAACAAGATCAAGACCCTCATATTCCTGAGCAAGATCAAGAGCAAACTCTTCCGAACAATGAAGAACCAATCGTTGAGGCTCAAGATCAAGCTCAAAGTCATGATCATGATCAAGATCAACCCCAACCACATGTGTCTTCATCGACATCACTTCCTACAGAGCAAGAACCTGTGGTTGCAAAGAGAAGAGTGTCTCCAAGGTTAAAGCAATCTCAAGGGCAAGCCTCCTCATCAAGTCCAAAACCAAGTGAAGAAGAGCTTGACCGCAAAGAGCAAAAAGTGGCCGCCAAGCTGAAACATCTTCAACACCTCACCGAGAACATCTACGGAAGCATCAAAAAGGGGGTAACTACTCGTAGACGTTTGGCAAACTTTTGTGAACATCACTCGTTTGTCTCTTGTGTTGAACCCCTTAAGGTGGAAGATGCACTTGACGATCCAGATTGGATAGATGCCATGCATGAAGAACTCAACAACTTCACACGCAACAAAGTATGGACCCTTGTAGAAAGACCCAAGGAATTTCATAATGTCATTGGAACAAAGTGGATTTTCAAGAACAAACAAGATGAATATGGACAAGTAATAAGGAACAAGGCAAGGTTAGTGGCACAAGGTTTCACCCAAGTTGAAGGTTTGGACTTTGGTGAAACTTTTGCCCCCATTGCCCGTCTCGAATCCATTCGCATCTTGCTTGCTTATGCCTCTCATCATGATTTCAAATTATATCAAATGGATGTTAAGAGCGCTTTTCTTAATGGTCCTCTTAAGGAGTTAGTGTATGTCAAGCAACCTCCCGGTTTTGAACACCCCTATCATCCCTCTCACGTTTATGAACTCCATAAGGCACTCTATGGACTCAAACAAGCACCTCGTGCTTGGTATGATCACCTTACGGCGTTCCTAAGCGAGAAAGGGTTCCAGATTGGGGTAATAGATTCCACTCTCTTTACAAAGAGGGTAAAAGGAGAGTTGTTTGTCTGCCAAATATATGTTGATGATATTATCTTTGGGTCAACTAACCATGCTATTAACGTTGAGTTTGAGAATCTTATGACTAAGGAATTTGCGATGAGCATGATGGGAGAGTTGAAGTTCTTTCTCGGTTTTCAAGTGAAGCAATTGAGAGGCGGAACCTTCATCAATCAATCTCTTTATATCCAAGATATGCTCAAGAGATTCAAAATGCAAGATATCTAGCCAAAGAAGACACCCATGGCCACAAATGGTCAACTTCATCTTGATCCAAATGGTAAAGAAGTGGATCAAAAGGTATATCGCTCTATGATCGGTTCCTTGCTTTACCTTTGTGCATCTAGGCCAGATATTATGTTGAGTGTGTGTATGTGTGCAAGATTTCAATCTACTCCTAAGGAGAGCCACTTTTTGGCAGTGAAAAGGATCCTTCGATATTTGGTTCATACCCCAAACTTGGGCCTTTGGTATCCCAAGGGATCTTCATTTGAGTTAATGGGTTACTCGGATTCGGATTGGGCCGGAGACAAGGTTGACCGCAAGTCCACCTCTAGTTCATGTCAATTTCTAGGGAGGTCGCTGGTATGTTGGTCTTCAAAGAAGCAAAATTGTATATCTCTCTCCACAGCCGAAGCCGAGTATATTGCTTCCCGAAGTTGTTGTGCCCAATTATTATGGATGAGGCAAACTTTGATGGATTATGGTGTCAAATGTGACAAAGTGCCTCTTTGGTGTGACAATGAAAGTGCCATCAAGATCGCCGAGAATCCGGTTCAACATAGCAAGACCAAGCATATTGAGATTCGTCATCATTTCATTAGAGATCATGTGGCCAAGGGAAACATTGAGTTACTCCATGTCAACACCGAGAATCAACTTGCAGACATTTTCACCAAGCCCCTTGATGAAGCAAGATTCCGGGAGTTAAGGCATGAGCTAAATATCGTGGATATTAGTAACTTCAGATGAAACTCTTGCTCATACACACACACTCATGTACTATCTTGCTTAGATGTAGGCACATGTCTAGGGGGAGCTAGCTCAACCCATGAGCTATCTTATCCTGGAAGTGCATAAATCAAACTCAATCTTTCACATAAGCCACTGTAGGTGGTACTTGTGCTTCAAAGATGAGTATTGGTCTTGGGCCCAAGGTTCATATCTTCGCGGTGCCATACCAAGTAAACTCAAACATGATGGCCTTGGCCACCGCCCTCGCTTGAGGGTTGTGCCCGTGTTTGTTTCGCCTGTGTGGTGTGTTGTTTCTTTTCTTTTTTTTTGTGTTTTGTTCTTCTTACTTCTCTTTTGGTACAAGTGCTCCATATACCCTTTCCATAGTGATAGGTCTTTCCTCGCGGCGTATTCAGAAATGTCGACCAAGTGCTTTGTGAAGTAGGGGTAAGAGTATTCACTCAGCCCTGTATTTAAAACAAATCCACTCATGTCAAAGTTCCTGATTACCCCATGCGCACGGGGATCTCTTAGCCCATGCGCACGGGGTCTGCGGTTTCTGGTTCTGAAGGTGGGGCGTGGGGGAGGCTCGGGCTCTTTTCCACCCATTCGCCCCCTCCACTCCCCAGAAAGCCTCCAGCGCTGCCGCCGTCGCCTCCCCTCGCCGGAGCTCCTCCGGGCTTCGTCGGGGTTCTTCCTCGGTGGATCTGCATCCAGATGGGATCCTCCTCCGGTTGGTCTTGCATCCTTGGTCTATCTCCTTGTGTTTCTATCTTTTTCTCTAGCTTTAGGGTTTCTTTGCTCCCTAGATTCGTTTGGCCTCAACTATTGGTAGATAGAAGTCTAGTGCTAAGATCCTCTGGTCCCTCTGCTTCACCCACTCCCAGAGTTCATTCTGGTAGTGGCTGCTGCTGGGAGACCCTCGTGTCCACGGGGTGCTTGACCCCCGTGCGCACGGGGCCCCGTTCCCACGGTCTTGTACCGTGCGCACGGGTCCCCCGTGCCCACGGGGTCTAAACCCCCGTGTGCACGAGCTATCCAGGAACTTTTGCCTAGATTTTTGTCTATCCCCTTGCCATTCATCTTGCACTTGTACTCATTGTAGTTCGTGCTTTGTGTTGTTGGGTATGTGCGTGTGTTTCAGACTCCGCTGACAAGAGGTCTGAGCTTCATCGCAAGCGTGGAAAAAGAGGATCAGAGGACTTCACCATTGCTCGTCGTCAGCCGTCTGAAGGCATGGGTCAGGGGTCTGGGTCTGGTCAGGGCCGTGTTCGACGTGCTGCCTCAAAGCGGCCCGTTGTAGAGGCTTCCGATAATTCTGAGGAAGAATATGACTCGCAAGATGATGTTTACTACGCCAATCCCAATAATGATGATGAGATAGAAGAAGAAGATGATCGTGATGAGGAAGGTGAAGAAGAGGATGAGGAGTCTAGTCCAGAGCAAGCCATTCCGGGCGGGCGTGACCTCCGGAATTTGCCTCTTGTCAAGTGGACCAAGCCAGAGATCTAGGCTGAGAGACCAAGCCATCCGTATGATGCTGCCACTAGTATGGGAGTGGATCCCCGGTTCAAGAATGAGTTGCAGCAAAGGGTCTATCATGAGCTTCTTATGACCAAGTCCAAGAAGTTTGCCCCTCACAAGCAAGTCAACACTGAGAGTTTGCGCGACAATGACCATCTGTATCCCGGTGTGTACTCCGCTCTTGGACGACCGGGTCTAATTCCGTTTGTCACATTCAACCACCCCTATAATGAAGATCTAGTGATGCAGTTCTTTGCCACTCTGTACTTCTCCAATGATTCTGCTCGCACCCTCACCTGGATGTCCGGAACGCATCAGTGCTCAGCTCCTATGGCAAAGTTCTCCGAGATCATTCCCTACCCGTTCATGGATGAAGAGACCGTTTGTGATGAGTTTGGCGTTGTTCGGGAAAGTGGGAAGCGCACTAAAGATGAGATTGCCTTTGCTTACAAACAAGAGAAGTCGTTTGTCACTGGGTCAATCAAATACCTCTTGCCCCTCTATGATACCATGTGCCATATCCTGAGAAGAAGAAAGTGGATGTCCTAGATTTCATGTACTACGAGCTGCGTCAGTGTGTACAAGAGAACAAGTCCTTGATCTATGCTCCTTTCATACAGACATTGATTGAGACCGTCTGTCCAGCGAAGTACATTGCCAGCTTCAAGACTTCTGTTCCCAAGCGCAACGCCAACTGGACCCCTGCTGCTGCTGCTGCTCCCTATGTGCCTATCAAGAAGGGGCGCAACCCTAGGCCTAAGGGTCGTGCTACCTTCACTCTAGGCATGTCCTCTATTGCACGGATCCCTCGTGGCCGGGCCAAGTCTGTTGGTTCTGAGGCCATCTTTGCCAAGGGAGAGAAGAAGTCACTGTTCAAGACCTTGAGCAACATGTTCAAGATGTGTCAGTCCATTCAGCATCGTCAGATCAAGGAAATCAACAAGGAGAAGCTTGTTCGGCATGAGCAGAAGGCAGCAAGGGCTGCTGCTGGTGAGGAGGTCGGTCCAGGTTCAGAGGACGTCGACAGTGAGGCCACTGCTCGATCTTTCCCAATGGCCGGGTGGCGTTTTGATGATGATGATGATGCCTCGAGTGCTCCTCCTCTTGTCTAATGGGTCTCGTGTCGCCATTTATCTCCTTTTTGTTGTCTTGATGACAAAGGGGGAGAAGTGGTGTGTGGTGTGCGTTCGTGGGGGTGTGCGTTCGTGGGTGGTGTGTTGAGATCTCAAGCTTCGTGTTTCTCACTGTTGGTTGGTTTTAGTTGGCTTGAGATACTCTTATTTACCTTCTGTCTGTGTGGTTGTGAGACTCTAGCTTTATTATTAAACCTTGCCATTATCCTCTTATGCTTATTGGGTCTCACATTATTTGCTCACCACACTGTGTCATGAGTTCTAGGCACCATTATAGGTTTATTTTGTTGAATCTCATGACTTTTCAATAATGATCTTGGTCGAACCTCCTATGGGTGTTCTAGATGCATTCTTGTTATCGGGCACTCATATAGGGGGAGCTATCATGATCATTATCTGTTCCATGGCTGTCTATCTATTTATCCTCTATGCCATGCTCTAACCATGTTGTCATCAATGCACCCAAAAGGGGGAGATTGAAAGTGCTAAGTGGCACTTATGCTTTATTTTGGTATGATGACAATGTGGTTAGTTGAACTAATATCGGTTGCTAAAGTTTATCTCAGGTTATTGGTTCTAAGTGCCCGCGATGGAGATGTGTGACCCCCCCCCCCATTTCAAAAAGGACAAAGGCGTTGTCTTTCGTCGCTTCGAAGGTTTAGTTTTGGTTTGCTTCGATTCGTAGGAAAGACCGCACTATTAAGAGGGGTTTGTGGGGATAAATGTCGTGTGGGAATGCCATTGCCGAGCCTTACTCTCTTACCCTTCCCACTCCAAGCCCCTAATAAGAGCCTAGTGTGTATGCTGTGGTACTCAGAATGTTGCAACAGAAAGTTACTGGGTACCCCATGCGCACGGGGTCTGTTAACCCCCATGCGCACGGGGTACTGCGTAACTCTCCGGGTACCCCATGCGCACGGGGCTGACTTAGCCCGTGCGCACGGGGTCCAACGGGCAGAAATTCCTACCAGCCCCTACACACTATATAAAGGCCCTTCTTCCACCTCCAACCCCTAACCCTAATGTCTTGTTGAGCTCCACCATTGCTACACCCCCTTTTGCTCAATACTCTCAATCCCTCCACTCAAACTTGTTGAAACTTTGGGGATTGGGAGAGCAAGACCCGATCTACATCTTGACCAAACCAAATCGCGTTCCCCGCAACATTTCTTCCCCATTGACTTGTTACTCTTGGAGCTTGGGCTCCTAGGCGGCTAGAGGTTCCTCCGGAAGCTTCCTTGCTTGTGGTGTGCTCCGGAGAAGTTTGTAAAGGTGTGGTGGTCGCCTTCAAGACCAACCCCGAGTGTTTCGAGGCTCATCCGTTGGGGGTGACTCGAAGGAGAATACGGTGAGACTTTGGTGGCGTTCCACAAGCTTTGGCTCCGGCACCGCTCCAAACGGAGATTAGCTCTTCCCCAAGGAAGAGTGAACTTCGGGTTAAAATCTGCGTCCTCGTCTCATTTGTGGTTAATCCTTTCCCGCACCTTTCCTTCTTGTTGTATGCTTGTTGGCTTGCTAAGTAGTTTGTTGCCTAGCATATTTATCTTGGAGCTTACTTGTCATATAGGTTGCATTCACCTAGTTGCATATCTAGTGTACTCTTTTATCCGCTAAGCCTTAAAATCTACAAGAAAGTTTAAAATTTGTAGTCTCCTATTCACCCCCCCTCTAGTCGACCGTATCGATCCTTTCACTATTCCTGAAGTATTTTCAATGCTGAAATCAGCGGAGGTGGAAATCAAAAAGGAGCATCAAGTGTTGACGGTCAATAAAACCACTAGTTTCAAGAAAGGCAAGGGTAAGAAGAACTTCAAGAAGGACGGCAAGGGAGTTGCCGCGCCCGGTAAGCCAGTTGCCGGGAAGAAGCCAAAGAATGGACCCAAGCCTGAGACTGAGTGCTTTTATTGCAATGGGAAGGGTCACTGGAAGCGGAACTGCCCCAAATACTTAGCGGACAAGAAGGCCGGCAACACTAAAGGTATATGTGATATACATGTAATTGATGTGTACCTTACCAGTACTCGTAGTAGCTCCTGGGTATTTGATACCGGTGTGGTTGCTCATATGTGCAACTCAAAATAGGAGCTGCGGAATAAGCGGAGACTGGCGAAGGACGAGGTGACGATGCACGTCGGGAATGGTTCCAAGGTCGATGTTATCGCCGTCGGCACGCTACCTCCACATTTACCTACGGGATTAGTTTGAAACCTCAATAATTGTTATTTAGTGCCAGCTTTGAGCATGAACATTGTATCTGGATCTCGTTTAATACGAGATGGCTACTCATTTAAATCTGAGAATAATGGTTGTTCTATTTATATGAGAGATATGTTTTATGGTCATGCCCCGCTAGTCAATGGTTTATTCTTAATGAATCTCGAACGTGATGTTACACATATTCATAGTGTGAATACCAAAATATGTAAGATTGATAATGATAGTCCCACATATCTGTGGCACTGCCGCCTTGGTCACATTGGTGTCAAACGCATGAAGAAGCTCCATACAGATGGACTTTTGGAGTCTCTTGATTTCGAATCATTTAACACGTGCGAACCATGCCTCATGGGTAAAATGACCAAGACTCCATTCTCCGGAATAATGGAGCGAGCAACCAACTTATTGGAAATTATACATACTGATGTGTGCGGTCCAATGAGCGTTGAGGCTCGCGGTGGCTATCATTATGTTCTCACTCTCACTGATGACTTAAGTAGATATGGGTATGTCTACTTGATGAAACACAAGTCTAAGACCTTTGAAAAGTTCAAGGAATTTCAGAATGAGGTAGAGAATCACGTGACCGAAAAATAAAGTTCTTACGATCAGATCGTGGAGGAGAATATTTAAGCCATGAATTTGGTACGCACTTAAGGAAATGTGGAATCGTTTCACAACTCACGCCGCCTGGAACACCTCAGCGTAACGGTGTGTCCGAACGTCGTAATCGCACTTTATTGGATATGGTGTGGTCTATGATGTCTCTTACCGATTTACCGCTATCATTTTGGGGATACACTTTAGAGACAACTACATTCACTTTAAATAGGGCATCGTCTAAATCTGTTGAGACGACATTGTATGAATTATGGTTTGGGAAGAAACCTAAGCTATCGTTTCTAAAAGTTTGGGGATGCGATGCTTATGTCAAGAAACTTCAACCTGAAAAGCTCGAACCCAAGTCAGAAAAATGCGTCTTCATAGGATACCCTAAGGAAACCATTGGGTATACCTTCTACCTTAGATCCGAAGGCAAGATCTTTGTTGCCAAGAATGGGTCCTTTCTGGAGAAAGAGTTTCTCTCGAAAGAAGTAAGTGGGAGGAAAGTAGAACTCGATGAAGTACTACATCTTGAACCGGAAAGTAGTGCAGCTCAGGAAGATGTTCCTGTGGTGCCTACACCGACTGGAGAGGAAACTAATGATGATAAGCAAGGTACTTCGGATCAAGTTGCTACTGAACTTCATAGGTCCACAAGGACACGTTCCACACCAGAGTGGTATGGCAACCCTGTCCTGGAAATCATGTTGTTAGACGACGGTGAATCTTCGAACTATGAAGAAGCGATGGCGGGACCAGATTCCAACAAATGGCTTGAAGCCATGCAATCCGAGATAGGATCCATGTATGAAATCAAAGTATGGACTTTGACAGACTTGCCCGATGATCGGTGAGCGATAGAAAACAAATGGATCTTTAAGAAGAAGACGGACGCGGATGGTAATGTTACCATCTATAAAGCTCGACTTGTTGCTAAAGGTTATCGACAAGTTCAAGGGGTTAACTACGATGAGACTTTCTCTCCCGTAGCGAAGCCGAAGTCCGTCCGAATCATGTTAGCAATTGCCGCATACTATGATTATGAGATATGGCAAATGGACGTCAAAACGGCATTCCTTAACGGCTATCTTAAGGAAGAACTATATATGATGCAGCCGGAAGGTTTTGTCGATCCTGAGAATGCTAACAAAGTATGCAAACTCCAGCGATCCATTTATGGGCTGGTGCAAGCATCTCGGAGTTGGAACATTCGCTTTGATGAGATGATCAAAGTGTTTGGGTTTATGCAGACTTGTGGAGAAGCCTGCGTTTACAAGAAAGTGAGTGGGAGCTCTGTAGCATTTCTCATATTATATGTAGATGACATACTTTTGATGGGAAATGATATAGAACTTTTGGACAACATTAAGGCCTACTTGAATAAGTGTTTTTCAATGAAGGACCTTGGAGAAGCTGCTTACATATTAGGCATCAAGATCTATAGGGATAGATCGAGACGCCTCATAGGTCTTTCACAAAGCACATACCTTGATAAGATATTGAGGAAGTTCAATATGGATCGGTCCAAGAAGGGGTTCTTGCCTGTGTTGCAAGGTGTGAAATTGAGCTCGGCTCAATGCCCGACCACGGCAGAAGATAGAGAAAAGATGAGTGTCATCCCCTATGCCTCGGATATAGGGTCTATTATGTATGCCATGTTGTGTACTAGACCTGATGTAAACCTTGCCGTAAGTTTGGTAGGAAGGTACCAAAGTAATCCCGGCATGGAACACTGGACAACGGTCAAGAATATCCTGAAGTACCTGAAAAGGACTAAGGATATGTTTCTCGTTTATGGAGGTGACGAAGAGCTCGTCGTAAAGGTTACGTCGATGCTAGCTTCGACACAGATCTGGATGACTCTAAGTCTCAAACCGGATACGTGTATATTTTGAATGGAGGGGCAGTAAGCTGGTGCAGTTGCAAGCAAAGCGTCGTGGCGGGATCTACATGTGAAGAGGAGTACATGGCAGCCTCGGAGGTAGCGCATGAAGCAATCTGGATGAAGGAGTTCATCACCGACCTAGGAGTCATACCCAATGCGTCGGGGCCGATCACTCTCTTCTGTGACAACACTGGAGTTATTGCCCTTGCCAAGGAGCCCAGGTTTCACAAGAAGACCAGGCACATCAAGTGTCGCTTCAACTCCATTCGTGAAAATGTTCAAGATGGAGACATAGATATTTGCAAAGTGCATACGGATCTGAATGTCGCAGATCCGTTGACTAAACCTCTTCCACAAGCAAAACATGATCAACACCAGAACTCTATGGGTGTTCGATTCATCACAATGTAACTAGATTATTGACTCTAGTGCAAGTGGGAGACTGTTGGAAATATGCCCTAGAGGCAATAATAAAATGATTATTATTATATTTCCTTGTTCATGATAATTGTCTATTATTCATGCTATAATTGTGTTATTCGGAAATCGTAATACATGTGTGAATACATAGACCACAACATGTCCCTAGTAAGCCTCTAGTTGACTAGCTCGTTGATCAATAGATGGTCATGGTTTCCTGACTATGGACATTGGATGTCATTGATAACGGGATCACATCATTAGGAGAATGATGTGATGGATAAGACCCAATCCTAAGCATAGCACAAGATTGTGTAGTTCGTTTGCTAGAGCTTTTCCAATGTCAAGTATCGTTTCCTTAGACCATGAGATCGTGTAACTCCCGGATACCGTAGGAGTGCTTTGGGTGTACCAAACGTCACAACATAATTGGGTGACTATAAAGGTATACTACGGGTATCCCCGAAAGTATCTGTTGGGTTGACACGGATCGAGACTGGGATTTGTCACTCCGTATGACGGAGAGGTATCTCTGGGCCCACTCGGTAATGCATCATCATAATGAGCTCAATGTGACCAAGTGTTTGGTCACGAGATCATGCATTATGGTACGAGTAAAGTGACTTGCCGGTAACGAGATTGAATGAGGTATTGGGATACCGACGATCGAATCTCGGGCAAGTAACGTACCGATTGACAAAGGGAATTGTATACGAGATTACTTGAATCCTCGACATCGTGGTTCATCCGATGAGATCATCGTGGAACATGTGGGAGCCAACATGGGTATCCAGATCCCGCTGTTGGTTATTGGTCGAAGAGCTGTCTCGGTCATGTCTACGTGATTCCCGAACCCGTAGGGTCTACACACTTAAGGTTCGGTGACGCTACGGTTGTAGAGATATTAGTATGCGGTAACCCGAAAGTTATTCGGAGTCCCGGATGAGATCCCGGATGCCACGAGGAGTTCCGAAATGGTCCGGAGGTGAAGAATTGTATATAGGAAGTCCAGTTTCGGCCATCGGGAAAGTTTCGGGGGTCACCGGTATTGTACCGGGACCACCGGAAGGGTCCCGGGGATCCATCGGGTGGGGCCACCTATCCCGGAGGGGACCGTGGGCTGAAGAGGGAAGGGAACCAGCCCCTGGTGGGATGGTGCGCCCCCCTTGGGCCTCCCCTGCGCCTAGGGTTGGAAACCCTAGGGGTGGGGGGCCGCCCCACTTGACTTGGGGGGCAAGTCCCCCCCTAGGCGGCCACCCCCCTTGAGATGGGATCTCTAGGGGGCCGACGCACCCCCTAGGCCCCCTATATAAAGAGGGGGGAGGGAGGGTAGCCACACCCTAGTCCCTGGCGCCTCCCTCTCCCCATGTACCACCTCTCCCTCTCGCTGAGCTTGGCGAAGCCCTGCCGAGATCGCCGCTACTTCCACCACCATGCCGTCGTGCTGCTGGATCTCCATCAACCTCTCCTTCCCCCTTGCTGGATCAAGAAGGAGGAGACGTCTTCCCCAACTGTACGTGTGTTGAACGTGGAGGTGCTGTCCATTCAGCACTAGGATCTTCGGTGATTTGGATCACGACGAGTACGACTCCCTCAACCCCGTTCTCTTGAACGCTTCCGCTCGCGATCGACAAGGGTATGTAGATGCACTCCTCTCTCTCGTTGCTAGATGACTCCATAGATTGATTTTGGTGAAGCATAGATTTTTTTAATTTTCTGCAACGTTCCCCAACAGGCACCCATGCAAAGGGTTGAGCTCTTAGAGTTTTAGACACCACATTGAAAGAAGAGGAGAGCTAGCCTTGCCCTTCTTCTTCCTCTAGCTAAACAGCTCAAAGAGCCTCTTGTAGCTACTTGTTGATCTAGTGATCATGCGGAGACCCCGCAGAGCAGGACTGGGGGTGTTATCTCCTAGGAGAGCCCCAAACCTGGGTAAGATTCACCGGCGTGCATGTCTTCACCTTATCCTGTTTCCAGGCACCAGCGATGTCTTACTGGCTCCCACAATGATTAGCCACCCATTGGCATATGTCACACCTACCACCCGACATTTGGTGCCGACCGTGGGGCCAGGTGCACCGTCGTCCGGAGACCTGCTCTGGACGGGAACCCTCTTCCTCCCCAGCGAGCATAGCCAGCCCGGCACGCCTGATGGCGCTTGCCCTGATGTGCTGCATGGCATCGACGACGCCTGCGCAGCGAGCTGCCTTGCCGATCTTCTCGGTGAGGTCTGCCTCTCCGACGAGCCCGCGCCAGGTGCGGGTGCCACCAGCTCCAAGAGCTGCCTCGTCGAATTCCTTGGAAAGCTTGACATTGCCAAGGAGCGCACCTCCGACCTGGAGTCGATCGGTTCCACTGACCTGATGCTTGTCGACTCCGACACGGCATGGCTTGAGGCCTTCCCCACCAATGTGGTGGTCATCGATGACCCTCTCCCTCGACTCGACAGCAGCGGCAGCACCGTCACTGAGGTGCTGTTCATCAGTCACGGCGCCGCCTCCGGCAGAAACGTCCACGACACCTTGCAGGCGGTGCTGCATGACTTGTCCGCCCCCATCTCGGCCGACACCGACGCCGACACACTGGAGGTCCACCGCCTTGCCCTCATCGAGAACGGCAAGAAGATAACCTCCATGATACGCCTCACCGAGGCTTACCCGCGCAAGGTTGATCGTGCCGCCTCTGGCACGCCGCCTGCTGGTGGACCCAACCGGATTGGCGCTATCAAGAAGCGCAGCGCGACCATCGCCAGCATGCTGGGTGCTGACTGCCCAATCTGTGCCACGCCACCTGAGAACTTGCGTGTCGCCCAGGCGGCCGTAGATGAGCTGGAAGGGCTGGAGGGTGACGAGCTTCACTGCATGACCAGCCGCGTCCAGCAGCTGATCGAGCGGCATGAAGCCGGCCTCCGCGCCGAGAGTCCTCCCCCACGCCGAGAGCATGGCACAACATCCCGGACGCCGACTGCAGGCGGCGCCCGCGAGCGAAAAGACAAGGGGCCGACTGCTAGCCGCAGTCGGACGCACCTCACCATCGAGCGTGACGCAGAAGGCCGCCCCCGAGCTGTGGAGTGACGAGGCAACCCGCCTCCTCCTCCGCCCTGCGGGGAGAGATGTCCCACCCCACCGCCTATCATGCACCCGACGCTCAGCAGCCGACTGGGCTGCCGTGAAGGAATCAGCGAGAATGATGCCCGCCATCGGATCGACCGCCTGGCGCAATCCCTGGCGCTAGAAGAAGAAGACGTTGTCGGCCCGCCCTGTTTCAGCCCCCGCATCCGCGGTGAGCCCTTCCCCAAAGGGTTCTCGCTCCCAAGAGACACGCCAAAATATAATGGCTCGGTGAAGCCGGAAGACTGGTTGATAGACTACTCCACTTCAGTCAGCATAGCGAACGACAACCGGTGCATTGCTGTAAAGTACGTCCCTCTCATGCTTCAAGGCACGGCACACACCTGGCTGAACAGCCTCAAGCCCTACAGCGTCAACAGCTGGCTGGACTTCACGGAAGTCTTCATTCGCAACTTCACCAGCACGTACAAGTGAGCGCCCAAGCCACGTTAGCTCTCCCTTTGTGTCCAAGGCCCGACCGAGTCCAGCCGCGACTACCTAACACGCTCGGCCGAGCTCCGCAACTCCTGCGAAGGGGTGCATGAGGTGCAAGCAATCGAGTACTTCACCGCCGGGTGCCGAGAAGGCACCCTCCTCAAGCACCGACTTCTCTGCGATGAGCCGGCTACACTCGACGAGCTGCGGATCATAGCAAACAAGTACGCCACGGCCGACTCCTCGATGAAGACCGAGCTCCGAGTGGACGCCTCTGGAAAGGTGCTTCCTCCAGCTCCAAAAACGCCGGCCGGCGACTCCAATCGGCGCCCACATCAGAACGACAACAAGCGCAAGGCTCCTATGCCACCTTCCACTAGTAGGCAGGTGGCCACGATCGAAGACAAGCAGCCTGAAGGGCAGCCTATGCCCTAGCGTCCTAAAGGCGGCAGACCGGCTTGGCAGCCGACTTTCTCCTACGAGCAAACCCTTGACGCCCCTTGCAAGTTCCACAGCAGTGCGAAGCCGTCCAACCACACAACTCGGAAGTGCCATTGGCTCACCCGAACCTCCAAGGGCGAAGGACTGTTGCCCCCTCCGCCTGCTGGCCAGCCGCCTCCGGCTCGTTAGCAGCCGCCCGCCTGCCCAGCAGTCGGAGCCATTCAAGACAAGTTTCCTGACGAGCATGCAGCCCACGTCATCTTTACAAGCCAAGATGAAGACAGGCGCAACCAACACCGATAACACCAAGAAGTCAATGTAGTCGCCTCCAAAGATCCAGAGTTTATGCATTGGTCTGAAAAGCCTATCAGCTGGAGCCGAGCTGATCACCCAGAGGTGATGCCGTGTCCAGGCTCTTATGCATTGGTGTTGGATGCCACCTTCACAACAGAAAGGCGAGCTGCTTGTTTCTCCCGAGTTCTGATTGATGGCGGAAGCAGCATAAACATCTTGTACCGTGACACCATGGAGAAGCTGAACATCAAGACGAAGCAACTTTTGCCCAGTCGGATCGTGTTCCATGGCATTGTATCCGGACTGTCATGCTCACCAATCGGCAAGATCAAGATAGATGTCCTCTTCGGAGACAAGGATCACTTCCGCCGTGAAGTAGTCTGGTTTGAAGTGGTGGATCTAGAGAGCCCTTACCATGCTTTGCTTGGCCGACCTGCCCTGGCACGAATCGGCTCCACCCGGCAAGCTATACCAACCGGCGTCTCCCTCCAACGCCTCCTCAAGCCGTCTGTCAAGCCGTCTCCAAAATTAGACTCCATCTTCGTGCCGCCTGACCCTGATGAGTCGGATCCGACTTGGGAAACCCAGCAGGCGGCTCGGGGACTTCGACAGGCGGCTCAGGGACTGATGTAGTCGCACCCAGCTCGGGGACTTCAGAACCCGACCCGGGGACTGCAGCAGTCGGCCCGGGGACTACAACAACCCAGTAGGCGGTGGCCGACTCCAACTCTTCACCACCCAACCCACCCACCCTGGTCGCAGTAGCCGTGTTGACAATAGAAGAAGTCGCAACTCCATCATGGGCCCAACCATCCTCAACTTTCTGGTGAACAGAGAGCTCCCGACTGACGAGATCTCGACAAGACAAGTTCAACGCCGAGCGGAGCATACACCATAGTGAACAGAGAGCTTGTTAGGTGTAGTGTCACTAGAGTCTTCCAGCGCTGCGTCGAGCCAGAGAAGGGCATTGCAATCCTCAAGGACATCCACCAAGGCGAGTGCAGCCACCACGCGGCTTCAAGATCACTCGTCGCCAAAGGTTTCCGCCATGGGTTCTTCTGGATGACTGCTTTGGAAGACGCCATAGAATTAGTCAAACACTATAAGGGGTGCCAACTTTTCAGCTCCAAGCAACACCTGGCGGCTTCCGCACTCAAGACTATCCCCCTCACATGGCCTTTTGCCGTCTGGGGGCTGGATATGGTGGGCCCATTCAAGACGGCACGCGGCGGCATGACACACCTGCTTGTTGCCATAGACAAGTTCACCAAGTGGATTGAAGCAAAGCCAATCAAGAAGTTGAATGGGCCGACTGCCGTGATATTCATCACAGACATCACCACCCGGTATGGCATACCACACAACATCATCACCGACAACGGCACGAATTTTGCCAAAGGAGCATTGACACGTTTCTGCGCGACACGCGGCATCCGGCTGGACCTAGCGTCCGTTACCCATCCACAGTCAAACAGCCGAGTCGAGCAAGCAAACGGCCTCATCCTGTCCGACATCAAGCCCCGACTGGTCGAGCCACTAGAGCGCTTGTACGACTGCTGGCTCGAGGAGCTGCCGGCCGTCCTCTAGAGCTTGCGTACCACCCCGAACAAGTCAATCGGATTCACTCCTTTCTTCCTTGTATATGGTGCCGAGGCTGTCATCCCAACTGACATCGAGTTTGACTCACCTCGAGTCACCATGTACACGGAAGCGGAGGTAACGAAAGCGTGAGAAGACGGTGTTGACCTGCTGGAAGAGGGCCGGCTGTTAGCACTCAGCCGGTCCGCCATCTACCAGTAGGGCTTGCGCCGTTACCACAACCGGAAGGTCAAACCAAGATCCTTCCAAGAGGGCGATCTTGTGCTCCGGCTGATCCAGCGAATAGCTGGCCAGCACAAGCTCTCGGCCCCTTGGGAAGGCCCCTTCGTTATCAGCAAGGCCTTGGGAAACGACTCCTATTACCTGATCGACGCACAGAAGCCCAAGGCGCGCAAGAGAGATGATTCCGGCAAGGAGTCAGAACGACCATGGAATGCCAATCTCCTTCGAAGATTTTACATTTAAATGTAGTATGTATCACGCTACCTTTTGTATTAAGTACAAGACATCGGGCCCCCCGAGGAGCACTCGGAGACTACCCTCTTTTGTCTATATGATGAGTATCATGCCTATGAATGTGTTACTACATTTGTTCTTCTATCCGGCACCGGGTTCGACCAGTCGGCCCAGGGACCTGCCGCCTTGAATTATGTTAAGTACCACCTGCAGTCAGACAAGTAGTGTCCCGGCACCTAAGCCCTCTCTTGCCAAAAGTCGCAGCTTGCAGAATCGACTGTTCGACTCGCAAGAGTTAAAGGCAGGAAAAGATGCCCACACGAAAAATGGCTAAGGACCAACGGGCTTACATAGCACAAGCTGGCTCCCCACCCTGCCAACCGGCTGTTAAGCACCCGGCTAGCCGGCTTCCCACTCACCTTGCTACAATCTAAGAAAGCTAAAGTACTTTCCCTCCCACAGGACCAAGTACTTTCCCAGCCACAGATTGCAGAGCAGCTGTCCGTCTGGGAAGGCGGCGACCAAGGGAGGGCGGCAAAGGAAACAGCCGGAAAAAGATGTAAAGCAAGCACAGTCGGAAGTCAAACACATGCAAGATTATATTTACACAAAAGGCTTTCAAGGTCCGGCATTCAACTTAGTCTGAATACACCCCCAGTGGGTGGAACTGCGCGAATTTAACAAATATTGTTCAAAGACTAACGAAAAGGAAGACAAAGATAAACATGGCGGCTTAGGCCAAGGGCGCAACGGGCGAGCTGGGCAGGACAGTGGAGATGGCGGCGCTGGCTGGAGGAGTGGCCGACTGGCGAGTCTCAGCTTGGTCATCGCCAGAGGCAGGCGGCATGTTCGCACGTGCCTCATTGCTGGAGGCACGGTCAGGCTGAGGCTGGCCGGCTGCTCCATCATCCAGCGCGACATCTTCACCGTCCTCTTCCTCCTCCTCTTCACCCTCGTCGCTGGAGTCGATCTCCTCCGTCGAGTCTTCACCGTCCGCCGAGTTCAGCCCAAACCACTCCACCGGCAGAGCAGCGCCGTCGTCATTCAGCTCGGGGACGAAAACGCTGGTGTCAGTATACTTGGCGATCGCCGAAGCGCGCTGGATGATAGCCGGCCGCACCACCACCAGCTCCTCATGTGCCTCCTGCCAAAACGTGGCCAGCTGGGTCAAGTCCAGCCCGGGATACCATGCTCGGACGAATTCCAACGCCCGCCTGGCGCCTTCCTGGGCTGCTGATGCCTTCCAAGCCTCGAAGCTGCCGGCCGCCACCTCCAGCCAGTCGGCAGTCCGACTGGGGGTGTGGGGAATCACTTCGCCAGGCCAGAGGGCGGAAAGCACCTGGGCTCCAACACGCTGAAGGCAGCGGAGCATGCGGTGAGCCGGCTGGAGACGGGCCTGGATGGCCAAGAGCTGCTCCTCGAGTGTCCGGCGAGCGTCCGGTGCAATCTCAGCACCAACCTGCCTCTACACGTTGCAGTGGGCCTTGATGGCTTGGCTAGCAGCAACAGAGTAGCCGGGTAAGTACTCTGCACAGAAGAAGAAAAGAGAAAACACAAAGTCAGAAGTCGGACCAAGCAGCAGGCGGCAAACAAAGGGACAAAGAGGAAGGCAGCTTACCGTCAACCATGTCTTCAATATGGCCATAGCCATCATTCAACACCTGCCTCGACTCGGCCCAGTTTGCTGCCTCGGTCTCGTACTCGGCTTGGAGGGTGGCCTCATTGTCCTTCACTGCCTTTAGGGCCGCCTTATGGCTCTCCTCCTGGTCGGCCAGCTTCTTGGCCAAGCAGTCGCGCTCCTGAACCGCGGCGCTGCACTCGGCCTCCTTGGCATGCAGCGCAGTTTGGGCCTCACCTAGTTGCTGCTGCACATCGACATTGGTCTTTGTGAAGATGGCAAAAGAAAAACAAACAGTGAGAAAGAGGTCGCTAGAAAAGATCCGGCTCGACTTCTCAGCAGTCGGCCTGAATCTCGAGGACTACACCCAGTGGGTGCGCTGACGCACCCCCGTGAGAGATAGAAGATAGAACACTCACTCCGGCTCTTGGACAAGTCGGCGGTCTTCTGAGTCAGCTCCCGGGCATGAGATTTGAAGGCGGCCGCGTGGAGGTTATGATAGTCCTGCAAAAAGGACAGACGAACAAATAAATACAAGTTAGCACCCGACTATACTAAGAAGTTCCAAGCCGTCTGCTCAGCAGCCGACTCAGAACTCGAGGACTACACCCAGTGGGTGCGCTGATGCGCCCCCACGAAAGAGTACAAGAGCAAAAAAGCAGAAAGCAAAAAAGCAATAGGCTTACCCGGATGGCTGACCGCGTCGCCAGGAACTCCCGGTTGTAGTTCTTCAAGGTAGCGGCCTGGGACTGAAGCCGAGTCCGGATGTCCTGCGCCGCCGTGTTCAGCACGGCTTTCCCACCTCCCGGCGTCCACCCCGGTGAGCGCCAGCTCCTGGGCCGACGAGCTTGAGCCCCCGGCCTTCTGCGGGTATGATATCGAGGCTGCCTTCCCTGCGCGCTGGCGTGCCGGAGATTGGACCACAAGGTATGCCCTCGCAGCCGGCTCGCCTCCAGCCAATGGCGCATGCGACACGCTGGGCTGGCGCCTTGGTCTGCCACAGTCGGTGCTGGCGGAGCTACCTCCTTCTCCAGGGCGACAACGTCGCCCTCCTTCCTCTCCATCACCGGCTGGTCGCCACCGGCTCCTTCGGGCGGCACCACCAGGATCTCAGGCGCCACAGAGCGGAGGGGGATGACAAGCTGCGGAGGCTGGTTGTGCAAGGCTTCTTCCGCCTGCGCCGCAGCTGCAGCATCCGCCTAGGCCTTGGCCGCCGCGTCGGCCTGCACCCTCGCCGCCTCTTGTGCTGCCTTGGCGGCAGCCGTCCTCTGCTGCTCCACCTTCTGCTCCTCATGTGCCTCCCGCGTGTTCCACTCCGTCGCGGCGGCGAATAATAGTGGCGACAGAGAAGAAGAAGAGGAAGATGGCGGAGTGGGAGGCGAGCGCTCATGCGTCTGCCGCTCCCCCTCCTCCCCCTATTTATAGCCACGGTGTGACGAAGCCGAGGGGGCGGGACGTGGGGAACATGGGATTAACTGCGCCCACTCCCCCACGACCCGTGATTATTACGCCTTAACGGCGTGGGGTAACTGCCGCTAGAAGGCCAATCGCCCGCCTCGGCCACAAAGGATCCCCGTGTGGGACGAGGCGTGGTAGTGGCGGGCCCCAGCCTGCAGCGACGTACCATCGCGCGTGTGGGCTGGCAGGCTGGTCTAGCCGAAGGGTGCCACGTGGCGCACGGACGGCTGGCCTGGTGCCCGGCGCGTGCGCCAGCTGGTTCCCGCGCTCAGACTCCAAATCTTTCCAGACGGCGCGACAGATCGAGGCCGACTCCTAGCTGGTGGCTCTTCAAGATAGGAAGCTGCTCGGGCATCTTGTTCCTCTTTTAGCCGCGAAGCCCGACCAGCTTCGGGGACTATTGTCAGAGTAAATGACCAAGGGTAGCCTAACCGCCCCCTGGCTCTTCAAACAATATCAGGGCGACTAAGCCATCGAACATCCAAGACGTAGGGTCGCCTTCTCTTGGCCGGCTATCCCACCGACCGGCTGCTGGAAGGCGGCAAGGCTCTAAGAGCTCTCTCGAAGAGGGCAGACTCCTAGCAGTTGGCCACCAGAGTGGCCGACTCCTAGCAGGCGGCCTGGCTCATACCCTCAAAGTTTGCACCCACATAACAGTGATAAGACGGGGCATGGTTACAGTAAAGTCTGCCACCCCCGAATCCCAGAGCAAGCGTGGCCATAGTGCGCTGTACAGGGCGACCACTCCCTATTCGGCGCAGCACTGTTGCCACGTTGAACATGACATCACCCACGACAGGCTATCAGTACGACCCGCAGGCGGTGGGCCCCTCCTGCCAGAGAGATACCAGAAGGCGGCCGAGCTTGACCAGTCGGCCTGGAGGAAGGCCGGCACCCCGCAGTCGGCCTGCCCCCACCCTGGGAGTTTGTGCACCATTTAGCAGATAAGATGGGGTAAGGCTATGATAACCCACAAGTGTAGGGGATAATTGTAGCCTCTTTCGATAAGTAAGAGTGTCGAACCCAACGAGGAGCTAAAGGTAGAACAAATATCCTCTCAAGTCCTATCTGCCACTGATACGACTCTACGCACGCTTAGTGTTCGCTTTACCTAGAACAAGTATGAAACTAGTAGTACTTTGTAGGTGTTGTTGGATAGGTTTGCAAGGTAATGAAGAACACGTAAATAAAAAGTAGGGGCTATTTAGATAAAGAACCAATAAAGGAAATATAGCGAGTGTGGAAAAGTGGTGGTAGGAGTTGTGAAATTGAACCTAAGCAATTGACTACTTTACTAGACCGATAGCAAGTTTTATGTGGGAGAGGCATAAGCTAACGTACTTTATCTTCTTGGATCACATGCACTTATGATTGGAACTCTAGCAAGCATCCACAACTACTAAAGATCATTAAGGTAAAACCCAACCATAGCATTAAAGCATCAAGTCCCCTTTATCCCATACGCCACAATCCCCTTACTCGGGTTTAAACTTCTGTCACTCTAGCAACCCACTTTAAGCGAATCATGAACATATTGCAATAACCTACAGCGGCGATCCCTCACGCTTGCGCGACATGGAGGGCACAATAGGACAGCAACATAACCACAAGCAAATTAAACCAATCATAGAAATTCATCAATCACCGATAGGACAACGAAAATCTACTCAGACATCATAGGATGGAAACACATCATTGTATAATAATATGAAGCATAAAGCACTATGTTCAAGTAGAGGGTACAACGAGTTGCGGGAGAGTGGACCGCTGAATATAGAAGGGGGAAGGTGATGGAGATGTTGGTGAAGATGATGGAGGTGTTGGTGAAGATCGCGGTGATGATGATGGTCCCCGGCAGCGCTCCGGTGCCACTGGAAGCAAGGGGGAGAGAGCCCCCCTTCTTCTTCTTCTTCCCTGACCTCCTCCCTAGATGGGAGAAGGGTTTCCCCTCTGGTCCTTGGCTCCCATGGCGTGGGAGGGGCGAGAGCCCCTCCGAGATTGGATCTGTCTCTCTGTCTCTCCCTATTGCTGCGTTCCCAGATCCTTCCCTTTTACCGTTTCTTTTATATCCGGAGATCCGTAACTCTGATTGGGTTGAATCTTTCACCCAGATTTTTCTCATAAAATTAGCTTTCTTGCGGCAAAAGAAGAGCGGCAACTGCCTTACGGGGTGCCCACGAGGGTCCAGGGCGCGCTTGCCCCCCTGGGGCGCGCCCCCCTGCATCGTGGCCCCCTCAGGCACCGTCTCGCATTGATTTTACTTCCCAAAAATCACAAATATTCCAAAATAATTCTCCGTCCGTTTTTATCCCGTTTGGACTCCGTGTGATATTGGGTTTCTGCGAAACATAAAACATGCAACCAACAGGAACTGACACTGGGCACTGGATCAATATGTTAGTCCCAAAATAGTACAAAAAGTTGCCAAAAGTATATGAAAGTTGAATAATATTGGCATGGAGCAATCAAAAATTATAGATACGACGGAGACATATTAGCATCCCCAAGCTTAATTCCTGCTCGTCCTCGAGTAGGTAAATGATAAAAAAGATAATTTTTGATGTGGAATGCTACCTAGCATAATCTTGATCATATATCTAATCATGGCATGAATATTAAGACACGAATGATTCAAATCAATAGTGTATCATTTGACATAAAAACAATAATACTTAGGGAATCCCAACAAACAATCATGTCTTTCAAAATATCAATGCTAAAGAACGCTATCCCTAAAAAATTATATAGTTAGGCCATGCTTCATTTTCATCACACAAAATACTCCCATCATGCACAACCCCGTTTCAGCCAAGCAATTGGTTCATACTTTTTAACGCGCTTCAGCTTTTTCAACCCTCATGCAATACATGAGCGCACGCCATGGACATAGCACTATGGGTGGAGTAGAGTATGATGATGGAGGTTGTGTGGAGAAGACAAAAAGGGAGAAAGTCTCACATCGACGCGGCTAATCAACGGGCTATGGAGATGCCCATCAATTGATGTCAATGCGAGGAGTAGGGATTTCCATGCAACAGATGCACTAAGAGCTATAAGTGTATGAAAGCTCAAACTGGAAACTAAGTGGGTGTGCATCCAACTTGCTTTCTCATGAAGACCTCGGGCGTTTGAGGAAGCCCATCATCGGAATATACAAGCCAAGTTCTATAATGAAAATTCCCACTAGTATATGAAAGTGATAACTCAAGAGACTCTCTATATGAAGAACATGGTGCTACTCTGAAGCACAAGTGTGGTAAAAGGATAGTAACATTGCCCCTTCTCTCTTTTTCTCTCATTTTTTTATTTTCTCTTTTTTTTATATTTTTTTGTGGGCTTCTTTGGCCTCTTTTTTTATTTGGGCTTCCTTGGCCTCTTTTATTTTTCATAAAGTCCGGAGTCTCATCCCGACTTGTGGGGGAATCATAGTCTCCTTCATCCTTTCCTCATTGGGGCAATGCTCTAATAATGATGATCATCACACTTTTATTTACTTACAACTCAATATTAAAACTCAAAGATATGACTCTATATGAATGCTTCCGGCGGTGTACCGGGACGTGCAATGATCTAGCATAACAATGACATCAAAAAATGGACAAGCCATGAAAACATCATGCTAGCTATCTTACGATCATGCAAAGCAATATGACAATGAAAGCTCAAGTCCTGTATATGATGATGATGGAAGTTGCATGGCAATATATCTCGGAATGGCTATGGAAATGCCATAATAGGTAGGTATGGTGGCTGTTTTGAGGAAGATATAAGGATGCTTATGTGTGATAGAGCGTATTATATCACGGGGTTTGGATGCACCGGCGAAGTTTGCACCAACTCTCGAAGTGAGAAAGGGCAATGCATGGTACCGTAGAGGCTAGCAAATTGCGGAAAGGTAAGAGTGCGTATAATCCATGGACTCACATTAGTCATAAAGAACTCATATACTTATTGCAAAAGTCTACTTGCCCTCGAAGCAAAGTACTACTATGCATGCTCCTAGGGGAAGGGTTGGTAGGAGTTAACCATCGCGCGATCCCGACCTCCACACATAAGGAAGACAATTAAAAGAGCACCCCATGCAACAAATTTGTCACACAACTTTTACCATACGTGCATGCTACGGGAATCACAAACCTTAACACCAATATCCTTACTAAACACAACCATCTACTAGTACCTCCCACACATTATCATCTCTATATCGCAAAACCATTGCAAGGAATCAAACATATCATATTCAGTGATCTACAAGTTTAAGTAGGATTTTATGACTAACCATGTGAATGACTAATTCATCTCATCTCTCTAAATAGATATAAGTGAAGCAAGAGAGTTTAATTCTTTCTACAAAATATATGCCCACGCTCTAACAAATATAAGTGAAGAAAAAGAGCATTCTACAAATGGCAGTTTTTTATGTGAAGAGAAACATGCAATCCAAACTTCAAATGATATAAGCGAAGAACATGAAGCATTCTATAAAGCCATACTCAAAAGATATAAGTGAAGTGCAATGAGCATTCTATAAATCAACCAAGGACTATCTCATACCAGCATGGTGCATAAAAGAAAAATGAAAACTAAATGCAAAATATGCTCCAAGACTTGCACATATCGCATGAACGAAACGAATCCAAAAACATACCGATACTTGTTGAAGAAAGAGGGGATGCCTTCCGGGGCATCCCCAAGCTTAGACGCTTGAGTCTCCTTGAATATTTACTTGGGGTGACTCGGGCATCCCCAAGCTTGAGCTCTCGCCTCTCCTCCTTTTCCTCATATCGAAACCTTCTCGATCAAACACTTCATCCACACAAAACTTCAACAGAAAACTCGGTAAGATCCGTTAGCATAATAAAGCAAATCACTACTCTAAGTACTGTAGAAAACCAATTCATATTTTGTTTTTGCAATGTGTCTACTATAATATAGCTTTTCCATGGCTTAATCCACTGATATAAATTGATAGATTCATCAAAACAAGTAAACTATGCATCAAAAACAGAATCTGTCAAAAACAGAACAGTCTGTAGAAATCTGAACATTCACCATACTTCTGGTACCCCAAAATTTCTACCAAAATTAGGAAAAATAAAAAATTTGTACAGAAATACAGTGCAAAAATAATCAGAACCATTTGACTTTCCAGTTAAAAATTTAAAATCGCGCACTACAGCCAAAGTTTCTATCCTGCACCATACAAACCAACAAGCATTGTAAACATCCTAAAGGCAAACCTTGGCACATTATTTTTATAATACAATGGAATTGTACAAGGGGATAATTATTTTTGATGAAAATTTTCTGTAATCAAGATTCACAAAGTTTCCGTGAGCATGAACAAAGTTCAAGGCTAGCTCCCACTTCAACAATGCTTGTCTCTTTCACTTCCGCTTTTCTTTTTGAAAAGTTTTGGGTTCCCCTCTTTATTTTTTTGTTTTTAGACTATATAAAAGCACTCAACAGAAATAAATGACTCTCTAAAACTTCCGGGTTGTCTCCCTGGCAGCGCTTTCTTTAAAGCCATTAAGCTAGGCATATAGTGCTCAAGTAATGGATCCACCCGGATCCCAAGGTATATCAAAGCCAATTTTAATTAACAATGATTTGTAATTTAGTAGTGAGCACAAAGTAACATATATCATGCAACAATGAAGTCTAACTCTCTTCCTATGCATCGACATGTCATAAAAGAACAATTCATGCACACCAAGTAAAGGCTAATGCATAGTATAAGCAGTTTCTTGCAATTCTATTGTGTTGGAAACATAGAGAGGTGGAGATATAGTTCCTATCTCATAATAATTGCAAGTAGGAGCAGAAAGCACATGCATATTATATCTATCAAAATTATCATGTTCAACGGTAAAAGGAAACCCATCAATATAATCCTTAATAAGCAGAAACTTCTCCGATATAGTGTAGTCGGGAGAATTCAAAAAGATAATAGGACTATCATGCGTGGGTGCAATAGTAACAATTTCATGTTTAACATAAGGAACTATAGCAAGTTCATCTCCATAAGCATAATTCATATTGGCATCTTGGCCACAAGCATAGCAAGCATCATCAAAAAGGGATATTTCAAGAGAATCAACGGGATCATAACAACCATCATAGCAATCATCCTTCGGTAAGCACGAAGGGGAATTAAACAATGTATGAGTTGAAGAGTTACTCTCATTAGAAGGTGGGCACGGGTAGCTAATCCTCTCTTCCTCCTTTTGTTCTTCGCTCTCCTCATCATCTTTTTCATCCAATGAGCTCACAGTTTCATCAATTTCTTCTTCCATAGACTCCTGCAAAATATTAGTCTCTTCTTGGACAGAGGAGAATTTCACAATATATGGTTTAACATAGGCATTAGAAGCATAATTATCATAACAATATTCAAGTATGGCAATTTTTTTAGATTTGTAGAGTAGCATCATACTTTTCAATCAAAGAAGCAATTTCATATGAACCCTTAAAAGCAACAAATTCTTCAATTTGTTGAACATCATAGTAATTATAAACACCCTTGGCATACGAAGATACAATTCCATTACGAATATAACTCACATTGGTAGGGAAGGTGTTTCTTAGGGTTTTCAGAACAACAAGTAACATCATATATTTCACATAAATTCCAAGCATAGCGTTGCAAACGATGAATTTGATCTAGTAAAAGTTTCCCTTTTTCAGATATACAGTGTCGCGCATAACAATCATGCTCATCTAAAGATTTGCCCTCAACTAAGCTAGTTGGGGTTTCAGCACGACCACAAAGGGATCAAAGATGATCCAAGTAAAAAGCTTCAGGAGTGTGATAGATTTTGAGTGGTTCTTCAACCATTGGTGTAGTAGGTACAACTAATTTCTTTGGTATTTTGCATTTCCTACCCATAACTAAAGATAGAAAACAACTAAGAACAACAAATAAAAATTACTTAGTGATAAAGCAAACAAGCACACACGAGAATATTCACCCCACGCTATGACTCCCCGGCAACGGCGCCAGAAAAAGGTCTTGATAACCCACAAGTGTAGGGGATAATTGTAGCCTCTTTCGATAAGTAAGAGTATCAAACCCAACGAGGAGCTAAAGGTAGAACAAATATCCTCTCAAGTCCTATCTGCCACTGATACGACTCTACGCACGCTTAGTGTTCGCTTTACCTAGAACAAGTATGAAACTAGTAGTACTTTGTAGGTGTTGTTGGATAGGTTTGCAAGGTAATAAAGAACACGTAAATAAAAAGTAGGGGCTGTTTAGATAAAGAAGCAATAAAGGAAATATAGCGAGTGTGGAAAAGTGGTGGTAGGAGTTGTGAAATTGTCCCTAAGCAATTGACTACTTTACTAGACCGATAGCAAGTTTTATGTGGGAGAGGCATAAGCTAACATACTTTCTCTTCTTGGACCATATGCACTTATGATTGGAACTCTAGCAAGCATCCGCAACTACTAAAGATCATTAAGGTAAAACCCAACCATAGCATTAAAGCATCAAGTCCCCTTTATCCCATACGCCACAATCCCCTTACTCGGGTTTAAACTTCTGTCACTCTAGCAACCCACTATAAGCGAATCATGAACATATTGCAACACCCTACAGCGGGGATCCCTCATGCTTGCGCGACACGGAGGGCACAATAGGACAGCAACATAACCACAAGCAAATTAAACCAATCATAGCAATTCATCAATCACCGATAGGACAACGAAAATCTACTCAGACATCATAGGATGGCAACACATCATTGGATAATAATATGAAGCATAAAGCAACATGTTCAAATAGAGGGTACAACGGGTTGCGGGAGAGTGGATCGCTGAATATAGAAGGGGGAAGGTGATGGAGATGTTGGTGAAGATGATGGAGGTGTTGGTGAAGATCGCGGTGATGATGATGGCCCCCGGCAACGCTCCGGCGCCACCGGAAGCAAGGGGGAGAGAGCCCCCCTTCTTATTATTCTTCATTGACCTCCTCCATAGATGGGAGAAGGGTTTCCCTTCTGGTGCATGGCGTGGGAGGGGCGAGAGCCCCTCCGAGATTGGATATGTCTCTCTGTCTCTCCCTGTTTCTGCATTCCCAGATCCTTCCCTTTCATCGTTTCTTTTATATCCGGAGATCCGTAACTCCGATTGGGTTGAATCTTTCGCCTAGATTTTTCTTAGAAAATTAGCTTTCTTGCAGCAAAATAAGAGCGTGAATCTCCTTACGGGGTGCCCATGAGGGTCCAGGGCACGCCCCCCTGCCTCGTGGCCCCCTCGGGCACTGTCTCGCGTTGATTTTACTTCCCAAAAATCACAAATATTCCAAAATAATTCTCCGACCGTTTTTATCATGTTTGGACTCCGTTTGATATTGGGTTTCTGCGAAACATAAAACATTCAACAAACAAGAACTGGCACCGGGCACTGAATTAATATGTTAGTCCCAAAAATAGTATAAAAAGTTACCAAAAGTATATGAAAGTTGAATAATATTGTCATGGAGCAATCAAAAATTATAGATACGACGGAGACGTATCAGGCTACAGTGAATGCCCGCCAGGCGGCGGCACTGTAGCCATGCTTACCCCGACAAAGCCATTGTCACCAGGAGTAAGGCTACAGTAACCAGTAGCCGACAAGACCCCCAGGCGGTGGGCCCAGCCTGTCGGCCAAGAGTCCGGCAATCGGCAGGACCCACCAGTCGGCGAGCCCCAGCGGCCGGCGGTGAAGCCGACGACTACAGACACTAACGGCCTGGACCCACATCCAGCCGGATTACCATTGTATCCCTGGGGGGTAGGCCTATATAAACCCGCCAAGGCACCCATGCAAAGGGTTGAGGTCTTAGAGTTTTAGACACCACATTGAGAGAAGAGGATAGCTAGCCTTGCCCTTCTTCTTCCTCTAGCTAAACAGCTCAAGGAGCCTCTTGTAGCTACTTGTTGATCTAGAGATCATGCGGAGATCCCGCAGAGCAAGACTAGGGGTGTTATCTCCTAGAAGAGCCCCAAACCTGGGTAAGATTCGCCGGCGTGCATGTCTTCACCTTATCTTGTTTCCAGGCACCGGCGATGTCTTACTGGCTCCCACAATGATTAGCCACCCATTGGCATATGTCACACCTACCACCCGACAGGTGCTCTTAAGGAATATAAATGGTTTGCTAGTGGTGGTAGGAGGGGGTGAAGAGGCCGTAGGTGGCACTGGTGGATCCACAACCACCGTGGGAGGGTTCGGCAGTGTTGGGGTTGCCACCGTCTTCTTCTTCATGTGGGCAGCTACAGCCATGGCCGATGGATCCCGTGTTGACCTTCTTTGCATGTAGGGGAGGCTTGGCTCCAATGGCGCGGGGTCTTTGGCCTCTCACCGCTGTCCGCGACAACGGTTTGTGGTGGTGGATGGCCATC
>NC_041393.1:147778943-147782494 GCF_002162155.2 Triticum dicoccoides
GGAGCAGTGGTCGCGTCTGATGTGCCTTCCATCGTGTAACGGTTGCCGAAGGCAATCACAGTGGGAGGCGATACGATGATGGGAGGTTTCACTTTTGACGGTTGTTGTTGGAGCCATTTTTAGCCCTTAGAACCAAAAAGACTATTTTTTGGTCACAACAGGCGCAAGTATGTGTCATCATCGTTCTTCAGCGCGTCCATCGCATCGCACACCTTGACCCCTCTGCTTGAAGTCACGAGCCGCCCAACTGTGCGGCAAGGAGCTTGACGTCCTCCTTAATTTTTGCGACGATGAGGGGGCGCAGTTGTACCCGACTGTCATTGTGGCCGCCGGTAGCTAGTGCCCTGACTCTCAGTGGTATGACCGATTTGCGGTGGTCACCCGACGGCTAGTCGTGGAGCATCGTCATGGATGTGAGCACCCACAGCATCCTTGTTGCATCGCTTGTCTCCGAACGACACGACGGTGGTCGCTACCCCCGTGATGCCTGATGCCCCCACGATGACGCATCCGCCACTTTCGTATACTAGTGGGATTTTTAAATTATAGAATTTGGCCGGTATATTCCGATGACGAGGTTCCTCAAATGCTCGAGGTCTTCATGAGCAAGCAAGTTGGATGCACATCCACTTATTTTCATATAGAGAGTTTTCATAGACTTATAGCTCTAGTGAATCCATTGCACGACAGTCCCTACTTCTCGCGTTGATACAATTGTAAGGCCTCTCCATTGTTTGATGATCCACCGAGTTGATGCAAGACTTTCTCAACCTTTTGTCTTCCCTTATAGACCCCTACCATCATTCTCTTGGCCATCAAAAGTGCTAAGTCCATGACTCACACTCATGTATTGCTTGGTTTGGCACCGGGGTCTTCATGATTTATACTTTATGCAAGGAAGACCGGGCTATGCCATGCTTACATGATTAAATGATTAGGAATAACATTCTTTAGCACTCTTAATTTTGAAGGGTAATGATTATTTTCTAGCATTCTTGCATATTATCATTTTGATATCTATTAAGTCATCGCTTCCCACCATTCATACCCCAAGAAAATTACATGATTAAGACATGTTAGGTAGCATTTGACATCATTTTTTTACTTTTTATCATTTACCTACTCGACGACGAGTAGGAACTAAGCTTTGGGATGTTGATATGTCTTCAACGTACAATAATTTTGTATTGTTTCATGCTATTATATTACCAATCTTGTATGCTTCATATGCCATTTTATATCACTTGTGGACTAACCTATTAATTCAGTGCCAAGTGTGAGTTACTGTTTTTTTTGCATATTTCTTTGTTTCGTAGAAAAACCATACCAAACAAAGTCCAAACACAATGAAACTATTCGGTGTTTTTTCTGGACCAAAAAGACCCTAGAATCTTTGGGCAGAGACCAGAAGACACACAAGGGAGAGACAAGCTCAAGCAGCGCACCCCAGGGGGCGCCATTAGCCCTTAGGGGGCCACATGGCTCCGTTTGACCTAATATCTGGATTATAAATTCCCTAAAATCCCTAAACTCCGGAGCAAGATCCAAAACAATTTTATTGCCGCCACAAAGCTCTGTTATTCCACGATCCCATCCGGAGGCCTTTTCCGGTACTCTTATGGTTGGGGAAACCTTGGGGAGGCAATCTTCATCGACCTTGCTACCTCCATGATGATGTGTAAGTAGTTCCCAGAGGATCTACGGGTCCATAGTAGTATTTAGATGGCTTTCTCTTTTTTTTTATCTTCAATACAATGATCTCTTTGGAGATCTATTCGATTAATGCTCGCGGTATGTTGTTGGGATCCGGCAAATTGTGGCTTTTTGATCAGATTATTATGAAAGTATTGGAGTCTTTTCTGAGATTTATTTATGTTTGATTTATAGCCTTGTATTTCTCTCTGATCTATCTATCTTCTTTGGCCAATTAGATCGATCTATCTTCAGTGGGAGAGGTGCTTGGTAGTAGGTTCAATCTTGTGGTGTCTTACTCTGTGACAGGAGGAGTTGCAAAGACATGTATTGTATTGTTGCTACTAAGGATAAAATGATGGTGTTCGAACATATTACTTGATCTTACTTTGTCTACATTATGTTATCTTGCTTAAAGCGTTACTTTGTTTGTCATGAAATTAATACTTTGAGATGCATGCTCGATAGCGGTATTGGATGGAGTAATAGTAGTAGATGTAGTTGGAGTATATAGTCTACTGTCACTGACGTAATGCGTATATATTGATCATGCCACGAGGAATCATCATAACTATGCACTATTTATGTCAATTGTCTAACAATAATTTGTGTACCCGTTGTTGCTATGCTCATGAGAGAGATGCCTATAGTGAACCTATGCCCCCAGGTCCATTTTCCATATTTACTAAAACCCTAAAAATTGCTCGCTGTTTTATTTTTGTTTTTATTTTATATATGTACCACTATCAGATTTAATCCTTGCAATTGGCAAGAACAAAAAGATTGGCAACCCTCTTGCCTTTGTTTGATGCATGCTTTTGCTTTGTCTGTGTGCAGGTACCGCTTATCTTGTTTGTGTGGTGTATCCTACTGGTCCGATGAATCTTGATTTTTAACTGAGGGAAATACTGTCTCCTACTATACTACATTACCCTTCCTCTTCGGGGAATCCCAACGCCTATAAGAAGTAGCGGTCAGGTGACCCCACAACTTACACATGGAATCTCCACTGGGTAACGCCATAGAGCGAGATTTGTCTTGTCTTCACAAGTTCAGTCTTGTAGAATTTGTTTTTTTCTAGCAGGTGCATTCATGCGGATCTGATGAGTTTGTGTAAGTGTATGATGCTTTTGTTGGTCCGATCTCTTTTGGCCTCAGTGTGCTTCTCCAACATCTTGGATAAGATTTTGCGATTCGACCAGCTGCACTTCTAGAGGACCATCTCCGTCCCAAGCACGTTAAATGCTCATGGCTTTCATCTTTTAGATGTGCGACTCATGGGGCTTTTCAGAAATCTTTGAAGGTAGTCAAGTTTGGTGCTGATATATGGATGGCGGCGCTACGACTACAGTCTGATTGCATTATCTTTGCCGACGTCTTGTTAGCAGGTCATGTTGCAAGGATTGTCACCACGGAGAACAAGTCTCCAGGAAAACATCTGTGTAATTCTCAGTAATAGGAGTTATTGTGTAATTCTAGAGTCTATGATCCAAAGCATTCTACCTATAATGATTATCGAGTTTGGATAAACTTACAAGTGATTCTAGAAAAAGCAGAAAGATTGATCCAATTTCTAGCAGTCATCGCCTGTCGAGTACACGTGCGTCGATACTACGGAAGGAGCGGTTGGATGGTACTCGGGGACCTATTTGCTATTTTCTTGTTCATTGTGGTGCTTTGTATCGCTGCTTGGTTTCAATATCATTTTGAGGTCCTTTTCGCAAAAAAAATTGTTTCAGTGTTGATACGGTGGAAAAGAAGAAGTGTTTTACAACATCAATTAGGTTTTTCTGGTGCAACGTTGGTGCAGTTTTTCACAAAATTGACTGGCTAGCAACATGACCTGGAGGGTCAATCCT
>NC_041393.1:147782709-147793651 GCF_002162155.2 Triticum dicoccoides
AGGCGGCAGTGTGTAGGATTCGCCCGAGTCACCCTCGGTGCAACGCGGGGTAGTGAAAAAACACACCTAGGAAGAAGACAAAGTTATGACACGAAGGCCCAAATCCCCAATAGTGAAGCTCTTACTGATAGGTAGGTGCAGCCAATTAGTGCCATCTGTAATAAATGGACTTCAAATATGTGGTACTACAATTTGAAGGATGTCGAAGCAAGATATGTTTACAAAATCGTGCCTCGTTGATCAAATACAAATGTTTCATTCGAAAGGATTGACTATACACACTGCAAAATGCGAAAGAGCTTAATTACTGCTCGCACAAACAACACGAATTAATCTTAGTGTAACACGGTCACAGCATGAGGGCCCCAGCTATACCGTTGCAGCCTTTCGACGACGACCTCCAGCGCGGCGGGGTTTGTCCTCTCCGCCATCTCCACCGTCAGAGCCGGCACCTCTCCCTCTCCAGCCACCTCCGCCTCGGCCTTGGGCCGGTCAACCACGTCGGCGCGGCACACGGGGCAGCACTGGCTCTTCTTCAGCCACGAGTCGACGCACGGCGCGTGGAAGCTGTGCTCGCACCTCGGGAGCCGCCTGCACCGGTCGCCGGACTCGAACGCTTCCAGGCACACGGCGCAGTCCCCGCCGCCTCCGACGGCAGCTTTGAAGTCGTGGCACGGCAGCGCTTCGAGCTCCTCGGCCGACAGGCCCTTGCCTTTGCCTCCGCAGGCGTCGTCCACGGCACGCTCCAGGTCGGCGCTGGAGGCCTGGGCGGCGCCCCGCCGCAGAGCCCAGAAGATCACGAGGACGTGGACGATGAGCATCAGCGTCACGCCGGCCACCAGGGCGGCGACGGAGAGCGCAGTGGAAGCAGTGACCATCCTAGCTAGTTGCAGGTGACTGCTGACTATAGAGGCGCTAGCATAACAGCTCGTGCGAGCTAGTATACGCTTTCATGCGTCTTTGAGAGTTTTCGACCATGCATGTATGGGTCTTGTTACTTCCGTTCTCCGGCTTTGGATATGGAGATGGGGCATATTATGCTGAAGTTGTAGGAGAAAACAAGGAGGAACAGACAACTTTATCACCAGATCATCACTTGGGATGTAACTATGTAAGCAGCTAATTAAGCAAGGTACTGGATAAGAGGTGCCAGTTGCTGAATGGCTGATAGGTTCAAGGTAGAGAACGACCGGAACAACTAAAATAATGGTTTTTTATTCTTTAACTATATTGAGAATTTCTTAATAGAGGAAATTGCACAAATGCACAACTTTGGGGTTGAGCTAACACAAAACCACAACACTAGGACTAATCAATAACAGACAACACAAATCAACCAGTTGAACACAAATCAAATGACCGGACCCGGTAGTCATAGACACAAAGTAGTGGAGAAATTTTAAGTGGCTGGGCTAAATTGGCTGAAATTTCTTACATTGATCATTTAAGATGTTTAGAAATACTGTAATTTTTAAGATTTTTTGAGAACTTTGAGTTTTTGAAGATAATTTGACCGAATCTTAGAAAAAGTTGTCCAAATTTTAAAATGGATGGGCCACTGAAAATTTTCCATATTGATCATTTAAGATGTTGTGAATTACTTTAGTTTTTCAGATCCTTTTGAAAACTTCTTTTAAAAACAATTGGCCGAATTTGGACTACTTTGGCCAAAAAATTGTCCATTTTGTGAAAATTTTAGAATAATTTAGCCCACCTTGAGATTTTGAGATATTTTTAATATTTTACTTTTATAAGCTAGCTGAGGTCTACTCAACCTAAGCCAGCCTCTCAAGCCAAGCAATCGCTAGAGTCCGTTAACATGGGACCCACATGTCATAATTCTCCTTAACTGACTACTAAGAACATTTTTGTGTGTTGTTGTTACTAGTCCTATAATTGTGATTTTATGTTAAAATCCTCTAGAGTTGTGGTTTTGTGGTATCTCGGCCCAAAAGGTGTGTATTTCTGCAATGTCATCTTCTTAATATTAAGCCGATAGAAAATGTCCAACCCTTAGAAGGCAACCCCCCAGAAAAAGAAAAATCACAAGTAGGGTCCTTTGTGAAGCAAATGCCATCTTCTCCCTACAAACCACACTGTGAGCCTTGTTCGGTGCCAGGACTGAAACTCTACATAGCTAAAGCCAGCAAGATTTTGAATTTGCGGCCAAAAAGTCATGTAGTTGTGCCAAAAGACGTCGGTGGTCACAACCTAAAGATTGGATCATTGTCCGGAAGAACATGACAAGGAGAAGAACCAGACATGAAGAAGATGACACCCACCTCCACCAATGAGGATGGAGCGTGCCCCCGCCACTATGTCAAGGTCACCACCAAGATACAAAAATGCCTGGTCGAATCTCAAAGACCCAAAGAGAGGTGCTACATTGGAGGGAGATCTAGAGGAACCTTATTCACCGCAACCATCTTGGAAGTTGTAGAACATTTCTACTTTGAGAACATGCAATTGGAGCGGGAATGTATCTGGTGCACCTGCACTTGTGGTGTTACCGGTGCACCGGATGCTATAGTATATTTTTTTAAAACTGAAAAAAAAATCTAGCATGTTAACGCAACATCAATGTATGATGTCACAAAATTTTGTATCAAAAAATAAAATATTTTTTGAGATACAAAAATGACAAATTTGACATCAATGCGATAATCTAAAGCTCAAGTTATGTTATGTACTATTCGGTGTTGAATTTGTCAATTTTGTTTTTTGACTTATGTTCCGAATTTTGGCTTGAAATTTTGTGACAACCTACATTGATGTTATGTGAGTGCGCTAATTTTTTTTTCAGAATTGTTTGAACATTTTAAAAGCACAATGTGAGTTTGGTGCACCGGTAGCACCACAAGCTCCGGTGCACCAGATATTTTCCCCAATTGGAGTTGCTATACATTAAGCCTAAACTTGCACAAATATTTCTTGTATATATAAATCTTGACGTCTTTTATTTATTTATTTTTCTATTTTTATATTGTATGTGCCCACTAGATTAATATATAAAAAACAGGTATATTTTTAGTAAAAATATAGGGAAACACTGTCGGTGAAGATGTAAACACACCCATAAGATAATTTAGTGGTACAAGTTGAAATACGTAACTATGTCAATCTGAAGCTGAGCTAGTTATAGGTCAACTGTTTAGTTCATACCCCTCACGCAATTGTATTTCTGTTTTGCTATTTCTCAGTTGGCTGAAATATTCATCATCCCCATTCACTTAAATGATCTCTATAGCGTTCAATTTTATTTTATTTTTGCGGGAACTAAGCATTCAATTTTAGCAACACATAACTACAAGTTTTAGTAAACGGTGAAAAATGGAACAAAGGTGGGGACGTAATGGTTGAATGTTGATCCAAAGGCTTAGAAAAGTGACCACGATCTTAAGAAATTTTTAAAGAACTTAATAGTAGACAATCATCGCAAAACAAAACTTGATAGAATACTTGCTGAAAGGATGGTGCTTATTAACCGTCAGTCTCGCACTATGCTATTCCGAAAGCAACACGATATTACCTGATTTTTTTTTACAGAATGCGACATTTGTGTATTGTTTTACACCAGTTCATTACTTGTCCTGCCACCATTGGATATCCATGGAGCAGCTAGCTAGGAAATTGACTGATGATTTTTCATGGAGCAGCTCGTTAGGAAATTGACTGATGATCGAGGGTCAAAATTATTTGTACCTTCGGTCAGCCGGATTGAATATGCACACTTTCAGCTAGTTCATGGAATCATGGTGGTCGATCTGTTATATAAACCAGGGCGGACTTATAGCTCATCAGAGTTGCAGCCAGACAAAATAGATGAGACGCGAGGCAGCGACAAGAAAAGGCTAACATTTTCAATTATATCTTCGTGTCGACGGTGCCAGGAGCAAAAACAAGGTCCCTGTCGGAGCTCGCGTCGCTAGTAACGCCAGGCAAGAAAGGCAGCTTAGCCATGCCACCCACTCCTCGTGCCAACCAATCCTCAAATCTACCGTAGAACTGAACCTCGCATCCCAGCAGACGGCTTATCAAGCATGAAACATCCTACGTGACAGTGACGAGATGGCTGGGATCTGCTGCTTGCTCCCAACTATCTCCGGCACTAACAATGTGGTTCAAAGCCACCACCACACGTGTAAGCGTTGATCCAGCGCTGCCTTCTGTTAAAGTAAACATATTTGTTAAAGTGACGAGATGGAGTACTTGTCAAAGTTCAATGAAGTTTTGTCTAACATTTCGATTATATTGACTAGTTCACTAATTTGCTGCCATAATCTAGCATCTTCATGTTTTTTCAGAAACACCGATTAAACATAGAGGCGCACACTCACTACCTACTGAAGACCAAATTCAAACTTGTTAACAACAGAAATAATCCCTTCTACTGAAAGAATAATTGCATTAATAAGATACTAAAGCGTCAAACATGGGTTTGGAGCTGAGAAAGCCTAGCCCCTCCTGCGCCGCTGGCCACTCCGGCCGCAGCGGCCACAATTCCTGCCGGCCGTCACTCCGGCCGCCGGCAGCCACCGTTCGATCTGCCTCTCCGAGATGGCTCTCTCGATCTCAGGTTCGAGCAAGGCTTAGCCTTCGAAGCCTTCATCTGGAAGCAATTTCGTGTGCCAGTCAATCATTTCGAAGGTGGTAAGCTCAAGGAATTCTTCCTGGTGGCACAGGTGATCCGATCTAAACTTTGTATCAATGTTGATTCGGTCAGTCTCATGCTTCAATCTTGCTTGGGGGGTCATGCTTCTCGTTTCAAAGTTTCATGCCTACAAAATTGGTCCTTCAAGCTCAGTGTTTCATCCAAGGGTGTGGGTTTTGCTATCATCAAAGGGGGGAATTGTGTCAATGATCTTTTCAATCTGGTTTTTTTCCTTTGGGGCAATGGTGGACCTGACTTCCACAGAGAGTTCAGGCTGTATCAGCAAGAACTTGATCAAGAATGGACAGTGGTAAACTGTTCTGGTGATCGTAGATCTTATGCTGAGGCTGTTCAAACTCGAAGGTTCTTTCATGATCACAACTCCATTGTTCGATCTCCAGCCAGATCTCCGGCCAGATCGCCGGTCAGATCCAACGCTCCTCGTCCCCTGTCAGTTTCTGAACGCCTAACTCAATCAACAGCATCGTTAAACCCGGTCTTAACTGCACCCAATAATGTGGCTCTCGGGAGGGCGGGATCCACGGGGATTCAAAATTCTAGGCTGGACCAGACTGCTAGGGAGCCCAACAACCTCTTCTGTATTCGTTGTCTTGGTGTGGGTCATCTTTGGCCCAGTTGCAAAAATAAAATCCGTTGCAGAGGGTGCCACTGCCTGGGCCATATCAAGGATAACTGCAGGTTTGGAGGCGCGATTTCCGAGCCGACGCCTCACATTCAACCTCCCCTTCCGTAGCTGCCACTTTTGGCTAGTGACCGAGACTTCCGTCAATCGCCACATTTAGACCCATCTATCAGAGAGGGCATCATTTCCCCTGTTCAGTCAAATCAATCCATTATCGCCGCTGCCGACTCGCATTCCCACCACTCTCCTCCTCCTCTGCAACAACCAGCTCTCTCTTTGAGGGTTTCGGCTGAAGCGGCTGCTCTCCGGTCGCCTGCGATGGCTTCGTTCCCCTTTGACCCTGCGTCGTTCCTCCCGGAAGGTTTCCATGCAATTGAAGTGGAAGGGCGGCCTGCGCGCCACCATGTGCTCCATGGCAATCTTGTGCCAGCCAACGAAGACCTCGCCATTGCAACAATCATCCCCATGCCCCAAGGAGAAGTAAGTTTATCAATGTCCATGAGATCCTCCTAGAGTTTCTGCAGTCCAAGCGCATTGGTGTCTCTGATGTGACAAAGTGTCCTTTTGGGCAAGCTTATGTGAGCGTTCGCAGTGCGGCTGATAGGGATTTTTTAGTTAATAGAGGACCGCATGCCTATGATGACACTCACATCATCTTTCAAAGGCACAACAAGGGTCTGAACTAGAAGAACTTTAACTTGAATCGAGATGTTTGGTTCATGGTGTTCAGCTTCCCTGCTGATTTGAGAAGTTTTGATGAGTTGTCTAATGCTTCTGCAAGTTTCGGGCAGCTTATGGTCTGGGACAGATTCAAATCTAGTGATGAAGTTGTTGCCCTGAAAGTGAAGGTTGATGCCCTCAAGGATGTCCCGGCTAGTCTAGTTGTTTCTGGTGCCAAGAATTTTAGTGGTCAGTCATGGACCTGCCCTGTTGTGATTGTGGATGACAACCCTATTGGAGTGCCACCTCCTGATGAAGATCCAGTTCCTGAAGATGGCAACCCCCACCCAAGGCCACCAGAGCAATTCCACCATCCCAACCAGAACAATCTTATGGTTGGGCCTGTTGCTTTTCACCTATTGCAGCCTGAGCAACAGAATCTGCCAGTTATTGATGAAGCTCCAGCACAAGATGAGGAAGATGAAGGCTGGGGTCACTGGGCAATGCCACAACAACATCAGCTGGTGGACGTGGAAATTCAAGCTGGAGTATTTCTAGAATTAAATGACTTGATGGGACCTCTTGAAATGGATGTTGAGCAGTCAGAAGATGAGCACAGTGGTCTCACTTTATCCTTGGGATTGCCAAGTGCAAATGTTAGCTCTGTGAGTCTGTTATTGGAGCACCAGGCATGCCAGATCTGGATGAGCTTTTGGTACCCCTGGTTCTGCCTGAAATCCTATCAGTCCTACCTGCACATGCTGCTTTTGATCTTAATCAGCCCATCGAACAGCTGCCCCTAGAGTATTTCATAATTCCTGAAGATCCTTTGCTTGCTGCTGAGAATGACAACTTGGTTGCTGAATCTCCTCCTCAGCCCCAAAGGGAAATTCCAGTGCCAGAACCACTTCTGCAACACATTACTGAAGTACTGCCAGTAGATTTTGTTGCTAATGCCCCTATCAATGTTGCAGAAGAAGTAGGTGCTCCCACTGCTGATCCCCTCATTGCAACAATGGTACCAGAAGTTGCAGTTGCAGATATGGTTGCAGAAGGGTTGTCTATTATTGCTTCAAAGATAGATGATCTTGCTGCTCCTGCCCAGCTGCCTGACAAGGAGTCCAGCTCTGATTCTACAAATTCTCTGGCCAATGCAGAAGGCCCAACTATTCTTTCTCAGAGATCACATGCCTCACCAACACATCAAAATGCAGGCCATCTAGAGGCAGATAACCAAAATACAGAAATCTCCAGTTCATCAGCAGGTAACAGTTTGGAGGCCCCTCCTGGCTTCCCTTTTCCTATTATCAATGCAAGCTTTGCTGGCAAGGATATCCAGTTACAAGCAACTGCATCTTCAGGCCAGGATGAGGAGTTTCTCTCCAAGGAAGGGCTGGAGCTTTGGAAGGCACATTTTTCTCCCGGGGCCCCAATAGATAAAGTTACTTACGTACCTGCTGGATGGTGCAAATTCATCACTTTTGCTCTTTTGACTGCTGACAATTTTGACTGGGCCAAATCTTTACTTGCTTCCCAATTATGGAATTATATCATTGAAGGTTCTGCAAGTAATCAAACTCTGCCTTTTGTAATACCTGAAAAGCGTCAAAGTGTTCAGATTATTTGCTGTAAGAATTCAGTTGAGGAACAAGAAGTTTCTTCTAATGTTAATTTGACACCTCAGGCACTGCACAGAAGCAGCACTCCCCCTCTACCAATTTCCAGCACCTCTCTTGCTCATGCTCACAGGAAGAGGAAATATAAAGCTCCTATGGTTGAAACTGAGGTAAGAAGGAGCTTCAGATTGCAAACTTTAAACAGTGGATTCAGGAGGAAATCATGCCCAGACAAAAACTGTTTCTCTTGTTCTTCTGATCCTCCTGCTATTACTACAAAGATTGTAAAGAATCTTGCTGTTTCCTTTTGCAAGGCTGACGCAAAGGACTGCTCTAAGGAGATGTTGCACCAGCCCAAGAAGAACAAGGAGACCTAGGCTACTGCCAAAGGACCATCCAAGAAGGCTGCTTTCAAGCCTTAGCTAGCTTTCTGAAGTTCATTATGTCAGAATTAATAAGTCTTAGCTCTGGAACTTTGTTGCACTTTTGTGAACTTTTATCAGTGGTACTTGTGAGAGACAATACTTTTGTAATGAGCCTGAACTCTGATATGATGCCCTATGACAGTTGCTTTACTATCTACCTCTGTGATGAGTCTGCCTCATGTACTGTGGAAAAGTTGTGGTCTGCTGCTCTATTGTGCTGGACTCTTGTTTGTTATATATTGCTTGCCTGGTTTTATTTATCTGGTTTCTTCAGAAGAACAATAACAGTTACAGACATGCCATTATCTGACCATGAATAGAAACTGGAATATTCTCAATTGGAACATCAGAGGTATTAATGACAATAACAAATGGCTTGATCCACTAGTGCAGAACCGGGCTATAGCATCGGTTCGTAAGGGCTTTTAGTGCCGGTTGTGCAACCGGGACTAAAGGGTGGGGACTAAAGCCCCCCCCTTTAGTACCGGTTCCTCACGAACCGCCACTAAAGTGCAACCACGTGGCACGAGCCAGGGCCGGGTGCGGGGAGACCTATAGTACCGGTTGGTAACACCAACCGGTACTAAATGTTCGGGGAGTTTTGGTTTTATTTTTTATTTTTCCTTTAGTTTTGTGTTTTCAATTTAATTTAGAGATTGTTTTTACATTATAATGAGTTGTTAAATCATTAGATGAAAGTACCACAGATTAGTTTCAACTGGATGCATGCATGGATCCTAGCTAAGTGATCAAAGTATATATGCCATATCCATATATATTACTTGCTCACTTATGTGATCAAGTAATATATATGGATATGGCATATATACTTTGATCACTTAGCTAGCTAGGATCCATCCAGTTGAAACTAATCTGCGGTTTCTTTCATAAATGATATAATATAACTTATCATCATCATATTAATATAAAAACTATTGCAGCATATATATCATCACCAACAAGTTAACGGTATACTAGCTAGCTAAAAATCATTATAGTCGTCATTACCACTATTTAATCATCATAGTCATTACCGCTATCTAATCACCACCAATACTAGCTTAAACAAGAAACATTCACTTTGTACCAGAAGGAAAGATATCATTGAGTTCAACATGATCACTCTTTGAGATTAAGTTCAGGACGAAGAACACGGACATGAGAGAACAAGTGCTAAGAGCATGCTAATCACTCTTGCTGCTCTCTCTCAGGTAAAATGGCATAGAACATGTGTAGCTCTCCTGATTCATCATATTGGAGCATGCAGATGAACCTGTCTCCTAATCATGGGTTGCGCTTCTGCTTGTTGACTCCTAGTACTTCTCTGCGATCGTTCACAATTTTGCTCCAGTCTTTCACTATTAAGTGTTCCTCGGTTTTAGAAATCCTGAATGCACTCGTGTGCAATGTAGGATATCTTGGCTGTAAGCTAACAATTGACATGTGACCGTTAGTCGAGATCCACTGAGGCACAACTATCATCGGGAGTCCCTGTTGAAGAGAACATCGTATAGTATCATACTTAGCAACATGAAGTTTAGCTTAAAAAATAATGTATGCAAAAGATGCACTAAGGACAAATAGTAAAAATCTTACCATCTTTCCTAAATACATGTGACCGTTTCAATACGAACACTATTGGTCGCACGTTTTGAGTACTAAGATTTGCAAGTCTAGGAAAATAATTTCTCTTGACAGCATCAAGATCCTCAAGCCATGAAACATATTGACTTATCTCCTCGCAGTTTAATTCAGCCCCGGGACAGTCGACAGTCTTGTCTACCAAGCGCTGGACATGTTTGCTTGAATGGAAATAAGCTGTCAATGGAAATTAGTTGTCAACTATTTTTGAAAAAACAACATCGAACATAAATATGGCATGAGAAACTCACATAATGGTAGAACTGGAGGCATCTGCACATCGACCCAAATGTCTCTATTACCTTCAATATCATCTTTGGGACGAATATCAAAGGTGATAACCATATCAGGATCAAATGCATAAGCCTTTCATAGTGCTTGCCGAGTTTTGCATTCAAAATGGGTGTAGGTTTCTTGATTGTATAATTTGACGTTGAAGGTATAACCATGCTCGGTCTTCAAGTAAACTCTCTTTACCTCCATAGTTTTATTACGACTGAAACCTATCTTATCCAGGACAAAAATTCTTGCATTGGCAGGGGATACGCTAGTAGAACAGTGAAAATTTAAAATAATAAGTTGAAGCAAATGAAGCATATATAAGTCATGCTTAATTATGAAAAAAAACTTGTCGTTGTGGCTTACTGTATCCACTTCGAAGGTCTCATCCATCTTGATGCTGAAGCGTCTATCATCAACTAGGAAATTTCTGTCGCACAGGCCGCGTTGGTCTTCGCAGTCTTCGCACATAATGAAATCGTCTTTATCGTCAGACGACATTTCCTATGTTCATCGGTGAAACATTAAACACTTCTCAATTATATATTAATTCAACTAATTAAACTAGTTCTATTAATTCAACTAGCTAGTTCAACTAATTAATTCAACTAAGCACTTACTAAAAATATACCGAAATAAAGTATAGCTCCTAATTCAACTAATTCAACTAACTAGTTCAACTAATTCAACTAATTCAACTAAACTAGTTCTATTAATTTTCTTACTAAAAATAAAGTAGCTAGTTCTATATACTAAAATTTTAATTAGATGATCAAATCTCATATACCTAAATTTAGTATATATTAATTCATCTAACATTAATATAAATTCATGTATAACTAAAAGTATAAAAAACTAACTCATCTAACATTATCTAATTCTTATATAATCTAACATTTTCACATTAAACATGTGTGTGTGTGTGTGTGCGCAGGAGGCCGCTGGCGAGCGGCAATCGAGACGACGACGGCGGCGGCGGGCCGGGGGGCGGCGCGATAGCGGCGGGGGCGGCGCGACGGCGGCGGCG